>NW_016804965.1:1696374-1708874 GCF_001698545.2 Rhinopithecus bieti
TATTTTATTTATTTTTTTTTTGAGATGGAGTCTCACAATGTCACCTGGGCTGGAGTGCAATGGCGCAGTCTCAGCTCACTGCAGCCTCTGCCTCCCGGGTTCAAGTGATTCTCTTGCCTCAGCCTCCTGAGTAGCTGGGATTACAGGTACCCACCGGCATGCCTGGCTAATTTTTTGTATTTTTAGTAGAGATGGGGTTTCACTATGTTGGCCAGGCAGGTCTTGAACTCTTGACCTCATGATCTACCCACCTCAGCCTCCCAAAGTGCTGGGATTACAGGCGTGAGCCATTGTGCCCGGCAGCGCTGGGCTTTAAATGTCTAAGGAAAAGATGTGCAGTAGGTCACTAGTCAAGTTTTTAACATGTTTATTTAACTACAGGTATAGCATGAAGATGAAGTTCAAATATTATGAGAAATTAAGTATTCTGTGTTGGTCCACTCTTTTAAATTTCAATGTACTTCTTCTTAACTAAAGAGAAATGTCTTAAACTTCTTTATACTTTACATCCATTTTATGTATTTAGATTCTTCTCTGGTATTTCATTTTATTTATTTTATTTTGTTTTATTTTATATTTTATTTTATTTTAGACAGTCTTGCTCTATTGCCTAGGCTGGAGTGCAATGGTGCAATCTTGGCTCACTGCAGCCTCTGCCTCCTGGGTTTAAGTGATTCTTGTACCTCATGAGTAGCTGGGATTACAGGCAAGCTTTACCCTGTTCAGCTAATTTTTTGGCAGTTTTAGTAGAGACAGGGTTTGACCATGTTGGTCAGGCTGGTCTCCAACTCCTGGCCTCGAGTGATCCACCCTCTTTAGCCTCCCAAAGTGCTGGGATTACAGGCAGGAACCACCACTCACCATCTCCAAAATTTGTTTCCAGGTAACTTTGGACTGCAGATGACATTTTGCACATACTTTAAGATGTGCGCTACAACTTGTATGAAAGAAACTGCAAGCACTGATGCAATGGTACATGCACAGCACTTGGGTTTAGTTATCAAGAGCATGTATAAGCTCAAATTTGTGTGATGTCTTAGATGTGTTCTCATAGTCTTTTAAATAGTAATGAGAAGATTTGAGGAAGTGTGTATTGTTTGAGATTATAAGGGAGTAGGGAACATAGTATTTGTTAGTTCCCCATCATTGCTTTTGGACCTGTTTCTTTTAAGTTTTGGAACTTGATCATCCCCAATAAGCACTAAGCATCCTATATCCCTACTCAGCCATGGACAGTGTATATTTCATTTTCAAAGGCAGAGCATGAGAGAGACAAATAGCAGTATTTGTGCTGTGCTGTGTGTCAGCAGGCCTCTCTCGATCATTACGGTGATGTCTTTCCTCCCTAAATAATTTTTACAAATATACTGATGAAGACAGATTTCTGTTATCTATCTTTGATGGGTCATAAGTTGAACAAGCACTGTATTTTTTCCTGAAAATATGCACAGTTGTGACATGGTGTTTAATAGTCTTAAGCTTACTGCTGCCAAAATAAACACAGCTGTAAGAAATGATGACCCTCTCATCTTTGTAACAATAAAATAGCTTCCTAATGTGCTTCCCTAACTCTGAATGTTAAATTAATATCCCCTGGATTTCTGAGTCCCATCCTTTCCCACCGCGGAAACCTCATGAAGAATACAGCTTTTGACCGAATGACAGAGCATAGAGGATGAAATTAGTTGCATTAAATTAGAATATGACGAAAAGCCTTTCTAAATCTTTGTCACAATGCAACATTCAAGCAACATTAAACCAAATAGAGTATAAGTAGATCAAGGAAGAAAGTTAATATTTTGAAAATAAATTTGGTGAACTAGATCACTTGCAAATTTGGAAGTGTCATTGATAGCATGTGAGCTGTGGCAGTTTGTAACTTAGGGATCCTACCCTACAGTTACATGTGTGGTCTCCTCTTGTTCAGTCTTTGGATATGGAATTAACTGTATTAATAGTTTTTTTTGGTTTTCTTGTATTTCTCATAAAAGCAAGTCTCCATTGCTAAAGCCTGCATTCAAGAAAATAATGGGAGAAAGTATGATGAGTAAGATTCCCATTACTATGCAGTGTTTCTTGTTTTCCTATTCTAAGTATGTGCATTTAAACAACAGCATACATTTTGTAAATTAGCATTAAGAAAAATTGTCTTCTAAAAGAGAAAGCAAAATCTTTCTTTTATTTCTATCATAACTTGGATTTATTTTAACATTCTTTCCCCTGAAAGATCTAAGTTTTATTTTCAAAGTTAAATTCTACCATGTTGGGTTGTGGGAAAATAAAAGCCTCTGATAGGGTTAATCTAGCTACATAAAAGTCCATGCTGGGTATGATCATAATCTTGATCTTTGATTAAATCTGAGCTAGTAATATCTTGTGATTAATCAAAATGGGTTGCACTGCATGTAGCACAAGTCATCTTCACAGATGGGCTTCAGAATCAGAGTTCTTTTGAATATTTGTTTTAATCCTTTCTAGGGCAAAATGGCTTTGTTTTCTGTTTTGTTTCTTTTACCTTTTTTACTTTAAATCAGATTGAGTTCACCAAATAAATAACTAGGAAGAAATTTTGAAGTTTAGTCTTGCTAAGATTACAAATCAACAAAGAAAAAACTTGTTTTTTAACTGATAGTATTCCAAAGGATGTTTTGTATGTTAAAATGCAAATTATTAGTAAAATTTAACAAATCATCTCAATCATTGGTAGTTTGAATTAAAAAGTTATGAAAGACTATATCAAAATAATACCTCAAATAAATAATATGGAGATTTTTATAGTTCTCAATTTAAGATTATTATTTCTCTTCTGATTATGTATTTCCAGCCTAATTGACATCTGATAGCAAAGAGCTTTACTTTGGCAACTAAACTTTCCAACATCTAACACCCAGGGCACAGCAAGAGCCCTCAGATTCACACGCACAATGTCTGTCAGCTCTGGCAGTGAGCTGCTTTGGTGGTTTTTTTCCCTAGGTCCACAGGTTAACTGACTAATGTTTCTATAGGAGTCAGAGTGCAGCTGTGGGACTCCAAGTCTTGCATCCTGGTACACAGCTTGTCCTTACATAGTTTCATGACTTTAGGGAAACTTGTTGATCTCTTAGGCCTTGAGAACTCTTACCTATAAAAGTGAGAAATTGCAAGAAAGCCTCCAAGGTGCCATCTAGTTCTAAACTCGGTGATAAGTCAATTCAATGAAAAATTGCACAATAAATACTTCAATGTGACTTGCACATCCTAAAGAACACATCTCCATTTACTATGTTAAGTACACTTAACTGGTTTTAAAACTTCAAATCCAATAGTGCATCGTCCCTCTACACCTTTATTATATAATATAATTGAAGGGTTCTTAAGATTAAAAAAAAGAAAAAGAAAGAAACCCTCATAACCTTTATTTGTGGAAAGACCTAAATGTCTATACATGAGTTGGAATTTAAAATGAGGTGGAATTAGTTTGACTGGGTCTAAACATATAAAAACAGTATGCTAAATAGAAAACAAAATAATCAGTAATTGACATTGTTTACGTGATTTCCAACAAGCAGTTTCACTAGAACTTAGATTTGGCCTGTTCCACTGCACATCACCAAGCATATAGCAGATGACACAAACATTAATCAAAGTAAATTTAGGTCTCATTGATGAAATTGATCAAGCAGCATTTATAACATGACTTGTGAAAGACCAATAAAATCAGGCAGCTGATCATTTGCTTTTTATTGGTATTATAACTAACAATTTCATAGAGTAAATTATATCAGTTGATTTCATTTCCTGGAGGTCTTAGTCACAGGTACCTACTTATGATGACGGGAAACAGAATAGGAAATAAATAAAACAGATTGTAACTTAACTATCAGGCAGTCATACAGGCCTTGCAAGACACAGTTCCTTCAAAACTTGCTCACCAGGATGCAAATGCATACGAAGGATATAATAGGCCCGGCACGGTGGCTCACGCCTGTAATCCCAGCACTTTGGGAGGCCGAGTTGGGTGGATCACGAGGTTGGGAGATCGCAACAATCCTGGCTAACACGGTGAAACCCCGTCTCTACTAAAAATACAAAAACAAATTTAGCTGGACCTGGTGGCGGGTGCGTGTAATCCCAGCTACTTGGGAGGCTGAGGTGGAGAATGGCGTGAACACGGGAGGCGGAGCTTGCAGTGAGCCCAGATTGTGCCACTGCACTCCAGCCTGGGCGACACAGCGAGACTCCGTCTCAAAAAAAAAAAAAAAAAAAGAATGATATAATGGACTTTGGAGATTCAGTGGGAGTACCCAGGGGTAAGGGTGGAATGGGGGTGAGGGATAAAAGACTACATATTGGGTACAGTTACACTGCTTGGGTGGTGGGTGAACCAAAACCTCAGAAATCACAACTAAAGTACTTATCCATGTAACCAAAAACTCCCTGATCCCCAAAAACTGTTGAAATAAAGTTGCTCACCAGAAGTTATGCATTGAACCATACATACTGGAGAAGCTCAGTAAACTCATGTCTATGATTAGAATCACTGAGTAAGAGAATAGAAAGAAGCAGTGCAATCCATGCAGTCATCTTCTAGATTCAATAAATAAACCACCTGCATTCAAATAAGAATGGAATGATTTGATTTTTCTTTTGTTCTTTTTATCTTTTTTTTTTTTTTTTTCCTTATAGGAGACCCGGTGAGCCTCCATTGATAAAAGGTTGGCTTCCTTATCTTGGAGTGGTCCTGAAATTACGAAAAGACCCCTTAAGTTTCATGAAAACACTTCAAAAGCAACATGGTGACACTTTCACTGTTCTTCTCGGTGGTAAGAAGCGCTTTTATTAATACCTTATATATGACATAATTTTCCCTTGTTCTTTAATGTCTTTCTGTTTTTCTCTAGGCAAAATGTAGAATATTTGTATATTTTTTATTTTATTTTGTGGAGCTAATGTGAAAGAAAACTATTATTTTTAGTTCAGTGATCCTCACATTAAAAATCAAATTACAGAACTCTCTTCATGGTACTTAGGGAACCCCTCTTTCCAGCCATCACCTGTCATTTTGGTTTGGTTTAGTTTGGTTTTAAGAATGGTAGAAAAAATATATATATATAACTGTACAAAAGCTAGAATGTGTTTTTTAAATTAATGCTCTTTATTTTGTAGAGCAGTTTTAGGTTTACAGAAAATTTAGTAGTTCAGAGAGTTCCCATATATCCCCTCCCCCAATCACAGTTTCCCTGATTGTATCTATGTAGTATATTTGTTACAACTGATGAGCCAATATTGATCAATTATTAAAAATCCATGATTTACATTGCAGTCTATTCTTTGTGTTGTGTAGTTCTTTGGGTTTTCACAAACGTATAATGACATGTATCCGCCATCACAGTATCATATGGAGTAGCTTTACTCCTCTAAAAATTTCCTGTGCTCCACCTATTCATTCTTTTTCCCCTACCTCTGAGTTGCCAGCAACCACTGGTCAAGAATGTATTTTTCATTTTAAAACTTTCATTGCACTTCAGACTTTAATAAAGTATTCACCAAAACACCGAGACAAATGAAGAAGAAAAAAACCAGCAAGATTGCTACACACCCCAAATATTCCAGGATTGGGAGAAGCTGGACTGTTCCTAGCTCACCCTTTTTTAAGACCCAAACTGTGTAGCTGTATCAGCTATTGATTGCTGAGTAACAAATCCCCCAAAAGTTTAATGGCTTAAAATAACAACTGATCTGGCCTGAGTCACTTGTATGGCTTGTCTGGACTGTGGATGGGAGCTGGATGATCCCAGATGGTCTCATCACATGCCTGGGTGGGCCGCCTTGTCCACAGGGTCTTTCATCCTCAAGAAAAGTTTCTTACATGGCAGTTAGCGTCTCAAGGGAGTGAGAGAAAAAGCTTCAATGTCTCTTGAGGCCTAGGATCAGATATTGCAAAACCTCACTTCCACCATATCCTATTAGTTAAACCAAGTCACAGTGCAGCCCAGATTCAAGGGCAGGAAAAGAGACTCCACCTCTTCCTGGAAGGAGTAGCAGAGCCACATAGCATGCGGGCACATGTAGAGAGATGGAAGGAATTCATTGTACACAATCTTCCACATCAGTTTATGGCCTGGGCTAGCTATTCCCTCTCTTTGCTTTTCCATGTCCTGTCTATGCTCCGAAAGCTGATCTCTACACACTAGATTACCCACACCCCTTTGCTTGTTGAATATTGCCATTGGGAGGGCAAGAAGAGGCTGAGTCTCACTCCTCACTCTCACTGGGGCTCTGGTAACACAGTTCATTCTCCTTCCTTCACAAGGTAACTAAAGACATCCAGTATAATCTCCCTGAGATCCCCATGTATCTACCAAATGTACCTACGTTTCCCAATGATCTACTACCTTTTCTCCAATTTCAAAGAATGTTCAAGACCCTCCATCTCCCTGTCCCTAAGACCCTTTCTTCCTGCCTCCTCTGGGCTGGTACATCTTGCTTCATTGTCTCACACATGCATCTTCATTTTTTCTTTCTTGGATTCTTACCATCAGTTATAATCATGCTTAAGGTTCTCCTCTAGTTACTTTCCACTTTTCTTCTTTTCTTTTTCATCCAGCTCTTTCAAGAGAGTTGCGTATATTTGCGATCTCTAGTTGTGTGTCTCCTAGAGCCCTCCTAACTATAACCAGCCTTCGGCCTTGCTGAAGTTATTTCCTGGTCCACCTACCTAGACCTCTCTACCTGGTTTGACAATGCTGATCTCTTGTTCCTTCCTGAAATACTCTACTCCTCCTTTACTCTCCATACTCCCCATTCTGGTTCTTTATCTAAATCATCTACATGCATGCCTTTTTCTTAGCTCAACCCTTACGTCTTCCTTCAACCAGCCTTGGAAGTTTGTGTTCTGTTCTTAGAGAGCCAGTAATTTTCTTCTGCCTGTAACTACTTCGCTGAGGGTCAGAGGCAACCTTTGGAAACTACAGTGACTTAATTTCAGTGCTACCATTTTAATGCAGTATTTGGGAGAAATGATCCAACTGAAGGAAATTATCAGCATGATTGAGTTCTCCCATGGACAGACAGTTTCATCACAACTTACTCCTTTGCCTGGAAGCTGGCTAATCTGAGGCGGTGGATCATGAGGTCAGGAGTTCGAGACCATCCTGGCCAGCATGGTGAAACCTCATCTCTACTAAAAATAAATAAATAAATAAATAACAATACAAAAATTAGCTGGGCATGGTGACACGTGCCTGTAGTCCCAGCTACTTGGGAGGCTGAGGCAGGAGAATCACTTGAACCCAGGAGGCAGAGGTTACAGTGAGCCAAGATCACACCACTGCACTCCAGCCTATTGACAGAACGAGACTCCGTCTCAAAAAAAAAAAAAAAAAAAATATTGTATACACTCTGATTTCAGAAAAATTGAAATTGAAAAAAATCATGCATTTTAGAGGAATTGTAGTATATACAGTAGTCCTTATAAGGCCCCCCGAAGATCAGGTCTCCACCAGCCTTTCCAACCCAGTCTCCTGTTGCTGCTCGCCTTGTGCTTCATACACCATGAATGCACCATGTTGTTTGAAATTTCTCCTCACACACCATACCTGGTGGGGCCTCTGGGTTTTCTTTATCTTGCTGTTCTTTCTGCCAGAATGTTGTTGTTTACCTGACTGACATGGACTCAACTTTTGAGGCCAGAGTCACACATTACTTCCTCTCAATAGCCTTTGCTGACTCCTCCTATATTTGGTGCCTCTTCTCCAGGGTCCAGTTACTCCCAGTATCACTTCTGTAGGAGCATTTAATACATTGTGAAGTTATTACCAATTCACTTGTCTGTCTCCCATCATTATTCTGTTAGCTTCTCTATTGTCAACATTTAGTCTAGAGCTCAGAACTGATTCTCAATGAATATTGGATGGAGAAACCCCTAATTCCTTAGAGCTGATGAAACACTGGAATACTGTACATATAAAAGCCTGAGCTGGTGCTTCTCCTCTAAGTGAGCCTTGGGCTTTATGGTACCAAAACTATATTGTTCACTTAAAAAAAAAAAGTCATTCTTACTTTAAATAATTAATGCCGGTGTTTCTAATGAATAGATAGAACAAGTGATTGAAATGTTCAGTTTTTCTTTTTTTAATACCAAAATGTACAAAATAACCTAAGATGATTATGCAGAAAGTTGTGGCAGATTTGAATCACTTTATTTACTTTTCAGAAAATTGTCAATTTCTGCTGACACTTGATTTCTTAATCTCAGGTACCAAGAAGCTTGCTGAATTTCTAACATCTAAATAATTTGACCATGGTTATGTTTGAACTCAACAGTAGACAACCACAGTTAAATGTGCACGATACCTCCCTTTTGCTTCTTACTAGAATTTGAATAAATTCCTGTCAAGAAATCCCATTAATGTATATGGTTCTAATGATCAGTTTGCAAAGTAACTCATTTAGAAAATGTGACATGAAGAACAAAGTCTTCCGCTCTTGTCTCATAATGTGATTTCACTGAGTGTATGTTCTTGCATGATGAGCAAATGATTGTCATCCCTAAAAGTCTCAAGGGACATGGATGTCATCTTAATAAAGAAATTAAAAGGTACATCTTTTCATGAGAAACCATGTAAATTCTTGACCTGTCGCAGAAAATAGTTCTCTAATTGGTTTTGTGTGGTGGTGCAGCGGAATCGTTTTCCCTAGATGTCACCCCAGCAAAGCACCACTGTACATCATTTTCAGCAGCTAGTGAAATCTTCCTAATAAGAGGGGGAATACGTGCATGTGGCCATCCTCATAAAGTACAAAGTTGACTCATATTTCACTCTCCCAACCGATATTTGCAGCTTGAGATTAAAAAATTCTATTGTAAAACAAGCTAAACACAGAGATTAAAAGCTTCTAATTATGAAAATTGTTAAAATTCAAATTTGTCTCTTTTTGGGGGGAGACAAGTTCTCCTTTTGTCAACCAGACTGGAGTGCAGTAGCATAATCATAATTCACTGCAGTCTTAAATTCCTGAGTTCAAGTGATCCTCCTACCTTGGCTTCCTGAGTAGCTGGGACCACAGGTGTATGCCACCACACCTGCCTAATTTTTTTTAAGGTTTTTTGTAGAGATGGGGTCTCCCTATGTTGCCCAGGTTGGTCTTGAACTCCTGGCCTCAGGTGATCCTCTGGCATTGGTTATATCTTTTTATGGGACATTTCTATGCCAAGCAGCCAATTCTTGTGGCTATATAATATTGCATTATAGTAATATATAAGTATTAGCTATTATCTTTGTATAGCACCAGATCTGAAATGGAAACATCAAGAATTCCGATTATAGTAATATATCCAGATGTTCAAACTTTTGCGTTTGACATTAGGCGTATGAGATGCTTGTAAAAAACATCTATGAATATACTTTGAATTATGTAGCTTTACCTTCCTAAGGTATTAATTTTAAAGGAAGTGGAAAGGCTACTAAGGTGTAAAATCTCTTATGCAAGTTATACAGGAATGCTGGAGTTAATATTGTAAGGCCATTAGCTCCTAAAAAGGGAAGAGAATGAAATGATTGGCAAGGAAGATATCAAAATTTTTGACCTGACTTCAAATTTACTGCATCTAAGAATGATTTATATTGTATTTTTCTTGCAGATATGGCCCCACTTTGACATTTATATTTTAGACAAATGCAAACTCTGAAATTCTTTAAATCAATATTTCATATCAACTGCTGACAGCATTCTCTTCTTTTTGGAAAACATGGAAAAGGGTGTTGTTTTTACCTTGTGATCTTTGTAAACTAGGTAACATGCCTGCTGACACTGGCCATTCATTTACATAAAATCACCCTGGAGCAAAAGTTAATGTTGCTGCAAGAATACACAGCCTTCAGAATACCTTTTCAGAAAATTTCCTTTGTTAAGAAATTTAAATTCATTTTATGAATGTATATGAGTTTTCCTAACTGTCTGATTAAAGATCACAAAGAAACTCTGGTTTTGCATCTCACATTAGCAGATGGTGGACAGATGGTTTAAATTAATATTAATTTTGGAAAACTTAGCTTAAATTGTTTATACTGAAGATTAAAAGTTGGAAAGCCAGCTAACATCTCCAGGGTTATTAGTACTTCCAAACCCACATGAAAAGTAAAATCCAGAAAATCAAAATGTCTTCTTCTGAAGCAATTCACATGTCAATCAAAAAGATAGTAGGTAAAACATAATGCCTTGATGTTGAAGGACACTGAAATAAGAATGAGAAAGAGAAAACACAGATCCTAGAGTGAAAAGAGCCTTGAAAGGAGTGAGATTAGATCTACAGAAAAACGAAGCTAATCAGTACTGATTTTTATAAAGAACCGACATACAAACAACTGCTTACATTTTTTAAAAGCAATTTATTAGTAATTGGTTGCTAACTTGAACCATTTTGTCCACATTCAACTTTTATTCCTTTTATTTGAAATTAACTTCATTGTTTTTTCCCATACCCTCATTCCCAAGAGGGTGGGGATAGGAGAGAGGAGGAAATAAAAAGAGAGAGAGAGAGAGGGAGCAGGAAGAGACAGAGAGAGAGAGAGAGAGAGAGAGAGAGAGAGAGAGAGAGAGAGAATGAATGTGTGTATTTGTAATGATTGTAGACAAAACAAAAAATGTAACATGTATACAGCCTCTACTTCAGTAGGCCCAATAACAGGTAGCTCATGCTGTCATGTCTGAATATGTTTTTCTCTTTCCACTTAGATTTAGATTAATACAGAAAATTGTAGAAAAAAATTCAAAATATTCTCTAAATATTGTGTGTTTTACAAATTGAATCTTTTATCCATTCTGGTAATATTAGGGAATAATTTAAAATAACCCCAAAGATATTTAGCAGAATCCTTTTATTTAATGAAAGGAGAAAAGTGTGAATCTCCACCTGTGAAAATCCACAACTTTGCCTAAAATTGTATCTTTTGCAAAATAAGAGAATTGATTTTTTTCAATTATTTGTCAGGCAGATGCTGGCAATTTTATTTAATTAAGTGGCTATGATAAAGCAGGTGTCATAAAGTATGCTTAAATTGGGTTGAATCCTTTTTGCTCTCCCCAGAGCACATATACACACACAAATTTAGTTTACCTTGTAGAAGACAGCTTTAGAATCTGACCAGAATGAATAGCCACTTCTAGCTTTACTGGCGTCCTAGATCCACTCACATTATTGAATTAATCAAGGGGAAAATGAGTGAATAAAATTTAAGTCATCTGAGTCATTTTTAGAAAATAAATCATAGCACATGTATATTCATGTATATTAAAAACTTAAGTTGTGTTTCAAAATTGTGAAACAAAAACATATTCATCTGTTTCTAGGATTAGGTTGAAAATTACTTCAAAATTTTATTTGAAATATCTTGCACCAAACTGAATTAAATTTCTATGATGCCATTTGAGTTACCATAAATAACAAGTGAGAAGTTGTTCCACTAACAAAGCAACACACACACACACACAGACTCAAACAGGAATAATGACATGAAAATAATAAGTAGATATTAATGTTCTTAGGATCATCTAAAGTTTATGCCTGTTCTGTCAATAAGACATTAAATGTTATTATTGATTACTACCTGCTTGATATTTCTAATTAGAAGGAATCTTAAAACAGCAGTCTAGCGAGAAGACAAAGAGTAGTGCATGGTGAGTAACTTCTTGTCAAGGGTCTGCCACTGAAAATGGCAGCATGATCTTGACCCTTAACATCTCTTGACTTTCTTCAACTTTATCAGCTGATAAATGCAGAGGGTAAGCTAGCAATTCTCCAAGGTCTCTGCCAATTTTGAGAGACAAACTATAGTATGACTGTGTTCCTCAAGATGCCTACTTATAAGAATCACTTGAGGACCTTATCAAAAAGGACCCTTGTGGGACCCCCTCCAAGCCTTCTGAATCAAAATCTTGCAGTAATCTGTATTTTTTGCAAGCATCCCAAGTTTTTAAATCGATGTTTGGGTAACACTGATATGTGGAAAAGGTAAATGTCATTACCTCAAAGAGACCTTGATGATAACTCCAGGCCAACTGAAGCAAACTCCACTTTTTGCTTTCCTTATGCTGTGTTTCACCTCTGCCATGTCACAATCCATAAGGATGCAGTGATTTCTCTGCATCATTGTATCTCGAGAGGAAAGGGATCCAACCCAGATTCCGGATCTTAATCAATGTGGTGAATGGTGAATGAATTCCTGAATGAATGGATGAATGGATGTGTTCTAGTCCGGACTCCTGTGTCAGTCACAAGTCAATATGTGACCTTGAACGTGTTATTAAATCTCCCTCATCCATAAAAGTGAAAATGCTGGCATTAGTGGATTTTTGCTAGTGTTGAATTAGACATTTATTTGTGAGTACCTGCTCCATACAGTATGGTCATTTATGTGAGTTAAAATTATTGTATTTGAACAAAACTCAGATGCCACCTAAGTGTGAAAAAGCTCTTTATGAAGTATAAATGCTCAGAAATGGAAGGGCATGTTGCCATT
>NW_016804965.1:1711374-1733460 GCF_001698545.2 Rhinopithecus bieti
CAATGAGTTATTCTCTATTCTTTCTGTATTGACATTTCATCCTGCAGTATCCTTTAGGGTACAATATTCCAAGTTTCTTTGGACAAATGCAGGAACAAATGTTCACATATTTCTGTTTATTCCTTTGACAATGTAGGCAAGCATTTTAGTCTATATTGGTCTCAATTTTTTATCTTTTAAATATGTTCCGGGTTCTTTAATGGGAACTTTCAGGAGCAAAAGTCCTCCCAGGTTTGGTCAGTGTTCACCATCAGTGGCCATTGAAGAAAATGGCCCAAGTGTTCTAGAGATTGTTCTCACTTCTTAGGCTAAGGCCCATTGAGACAATGCCAGAAAGCATGCCTTATACTGGCAGTCAGTTAGGAAAAATGTGTTGCCCTGTAGTTTGTGTCTTTAGCATAGGTTATCAAATACATTTTATATTTTCTTTAAAAAAAAAATCTTGACATTACTAAAATACAAATGCTCTTTAATTTTTCTTTGCAGAATTATTGGGGAACAAATACAGAACATTTGTGTAAATTTTGGGTAGGTGCTCCACTTGGATACACAGTACTTTCTGGCATATTTATAATTTCTGTGAAGATCTAGGTTGCATTTCCCATATATTCAAGCAGTTTCCCTTGCATTTTATGAATAAGATGACACATATTGGGAAGTAAGGCAAATACACTAAAAGGAATATGTGTTTGTGTTCTGTATAGTTATTACTCTTAAAAAAAAGTAGTTGTAATTCATTCACTCTTTTACTTTCAACTTTTGCTATTAAAAAATCATTTTAAATTTCAGTATTAAAGTGGAAACATTTAAATTTATTAGACTAGAAGAAATGGCAGATTCCAGAGTTATAATTTGAGTCCATTTAAGCCCATAGCTAGAGCTAGAGATTTTCACTGTTGTATCCCTCATAAATTTACAAGTCTCCTGTCATTGACAAATGAATAAAAACAACAAAAATCACAAGCAAGTTTAGATCCACCTGGATAAAGGCAGTACCTTCAGCAGCCTGGATGGTTCATCACGACCTCGGTTACCAGCAGAGGCCAGTGTTGTTCATTACGAGAATTTAAAATGATGGGGCCGACTGTGACCTAGAAAATAATGTGTATTTTTTTTCTTTCAAAAGATAGAAGGTTTATGCAGATCAGAGCAAACTTATATGTGAATTAGTTACATAACAAATAACCTCTGCAGATAGTCATAGCTCAGTTGTATTTCTCCGTATTGAAAGAGCATGAACTATATGTGCAAAGGCAAGACGTACACAAATATTTACCATGTGCCATGTGGTATGTGTGTATGTGCTTATCCTTCTTGTCTTCTTTAGGAAACAGTTCTATGTAGTTTAAATGCAATGTCTTAAAAAAATTAAACTTTTATCATTATAAGAGGAAAAAAGATAACAATGACAAAATGATTGCTGTACTTTTTCCAGGAGGTAGGATTTTGGCACTATTACAGCAAAGAGAAAAGACATTCTTCTTTTTACAGAAATTTTGCATGTCAGCACACTTTGATTATAAAGCAGGGTTGAGAAGGAACTGCCAAAGTCTGTTTAAGTAATTTAAAGCAATCATCTGCTGTAAGAGGTTATGATAGATCTGTCCTTTTTTCAATGCTCTTGACAATCTCTCTTTAAAACTATTGTCCTCTTATTTTAGGCAAAGAAAACAACTCTATGTTTTTTCTATATTTATGTATCTTGTTAAGATTCTGCTTATCATGACCTCAGTAAAACATTTTACCTGTTAATAATTAGTTAAGATCTCTATAATTACATTTAAATGGAAATTTAAAATAAGTTGGTAGATATGAGGTTTCAGTAACTATTACTTGGCGCTTAAATCTCAATAGGAAAAAATTGCTGATAGAGTGGAAGTTTGAGAAACTCTGAGAGAAAAGTAAGAATTTTTCAATTATCCCAGAAAAAATCTGGGGTGGAGTTAGTATTTAGAACTGCAGGTTTTAGATATAGGAAAAAGAAAAGTATAAAAGATAATTCAGAAAGACAAAGATAAGAAAAAAAGATAATGCAAGGAGTAAAAGCTCTCAAAATTGGAATTTTGATAAATCAGTTGCAAATAAGCTTGATGAATACCACTTCTTAATGGTTTATTTGAATAACAGATAAATAACTTAGTATAATGGTACACGGTATAGACTCAATAAATGTTATCTGTTGTTATCACCAAAATGGCATTTAACCTCTGCGATGTCCCTATGTAGTTTATATTGTTTTCTTCATTTGCAATTATTTATGAACATCATGCTCAAGTCTACCTTACCTCATAGGAGCGCTCTTTTGATGACTCACCAGTGAAAAGAGCAAATATACTCTAGAATGTCAAGGTATATTAAAACTGTCACATGGCTCAGGTGAATTGCAGACACCTAATGTTGTTCAGTGACATATTCTCAAATTGAGAAAAGTTGCAAACATGGTCCAGTTGCGGGATATTAAAGTAAAGGGAGATGCCTTAAAACTGGAACTGGGCAAAAACTGTAATACTTTTTTAAAAAGAATATTATAAATTATAACTCTGGAAGTATGAGCTTGCAGTGAGTCCACATCGAAATTTGATGAAAGATTTGAAGCCAATTGTGAGTAGTTGGTGTGGGACGGGAATACAGAAAGGAAAATACTAAGGTCCTTTAATGACAAATAATAATGATCATTAGATGCAATCCATGTTAAATATATTAACGATTTCAATATTCCAGAGCAATCTTATAGACATTGTTTCATGTCATCATCACCAGGATACTCTGGAGGACAGTGACAGCTATAATTTTGTCACTTTTACAGATGGGAAAATTCTCAGGGTGCTAAATACCTCATCTAAGATCGTGGAGGTGATAAAGAAGAAAGGCAGGTCTTTAACTCGGGTTTTCTGACCATACCCATGCTTTTCCCCTCAGGTCTGTTGGATACCAGAGTCCTTGAGATCTTTTTTCATTATCCCAGCTGACAGGGGAGAGGAATTCTTTTTATCTCAGTTCTACAAAGTCAGGCATGATGTGCATGTGGGCAAGATCAGGCAGCATGGGCCAGAGGATCATACAGTTCGCTGAATTTTTAGCTTCAAGATAAGATATTCTGAATGATAATATTAATAATTATTTGAATATGTGCCTGCCACTGTGTTGTTTTATGTATAATAGGTTGTTTAATTGTCAAGTATTTTTATTCAATTATTGAATAATGAGGTTCAGAAACATGACTTAACGCACACAAGTCATACAGCTAGATAGTGGCAGAACCAGAAGTTGATGCCAGATCTAACTTTAATGCCTACCTATAATGACTGTCACATCAGAAAAAAATGTTCTAGAAATGGACTGGAGACCTTGACCACTATTTTTTACAAGATATGTATTACTGATTCTCAAATGCAGTTGGGTTTAAGGGTAAGGATAGAACTAGAGGTTCACATTAGAATCTTGTGTGTATTTTTTTAATATAAATGAACTTTTTGTTTTGGAATAGTTTCAGATTTATAGAAAATTACAAAATAATAGAGAGCATTCCTGTGTACCCCCCACACAGTTTCCCTTATGAACATTTTACATTAGTGTGGTATATTTGTAAAGATTATGGGTGTTATTTTGAAAAAGCTCATTCGAATATTATAAAATAATTGTGTATTTGAAAGCTTAAAAGTTTACATAATTCAGACAATAGTGAAGTTTAACAACATCCTCTCTTCTGATGAGGATTTACAGAAGATATAACTTTAGGAACTTCTAACTGGAGGAAATGGGGGAAGGATATTCTACAAAGAGGTACATCAGAAACTCAGGGATGTAAATAGTGAAAATTTTCTATCTAATATAAGGGAACAGCAGTTAAAAGTGAAAAATATTGATTTTGATGTTCATCAGATTTTCAGCTCAGCACAAAGCTAAGGTGGTTAGATAATATAATGAATGCTGGAAACAGAATGTGAAAGGATTGAAAAACAACTTTAATGAAAATGCAAATTATTGTATTTAGATCTAAATATCAACTTTGTAAGAATAGGATGAGAAACGTGACTCAGCAGAAAAGGGTTTAAAGCAATGATTCTCAGCCTTGATTGCTCATTGGAACCACCTGGGAGGCTTTAAACACGTTGCATACCTTGCCCTACCCTTAGAGATTCTGATTGCATTGGTCTGGGGTGCAGGCTGATGGCTTTAAAAGCTCCCTAGGTGATTCTAATGTGCAGCCAAGATTCAAAGCCTCTAATTGAAAGGTTTTAGTTAATGCAGTGGTTCTGATTCCATTAGACAGGAATGGGGCATTTAGTTTTTAAACAATCCCAGGTGATTCTAATGGGCATCCAGGGTTGCTGATAATCTCTGGGATATCAGAAAATTTAAAACAATAGTGATATTATTTCAAAAATCTCTTGCTCATCTGCTCCCAGGAAATAGTAGTAGAAGCATGGTGTCTAGGGACAGAAATTAATAATTCTCTACTTTTCCAACTAAAATAGTACACACCTAGTTGTGCCAAGTCTTAAGAGGCAGATTGACTAATTGAATTCATCCAGCATGGCAAAGGCTAAACAATGTATCATCTCTGACACACAATTAGAAAATGGCATGATAGTTGTCTTTACATACTTTGAAACGGTTGTTATGTGGAAGAATGATTAGACTTTTTTAGCCTGTGTGTTTTATAAAGGGTGGAAATTAAAAGGAGGAAAATTTCACCTCAATATGAAAAATAGCTTTCTACTAAATGCTAGAATAGCGTTCAGTAGAAAGCTACTGAATGCTGCCATTGGAGTTATCCAGTTAGAAAATGTGTAGTATGCCGGGCGCGGTGGCTCAATTGCGTGGGCGCGTGATGGCTCAAGCCTGTAATTCCCGCACTTTGGGAGGCCAAGACGGGTGATCCGGAGGTCAGGAATCGAGACCATCCTGCTAACACCGTGAAACGCCGTTCTACTAAAAATAATGTAGAAAAAAGGAACTAGCGGAGCGAGGTGGCGGGCCACCTGTAGTCCAGCTACTCGGGAGGCTGAGGGGCAGTGAGGGAATGGCGTAAACTCGGGGAGGCGGAGCTTGCCAGTGAGCGGATCCGGCACTGCACTCCGCCTGGGCCAATAGAGCGAGACTCCGTCTCAAAAAAAAAAAAAAAAAAAAAAAAAAAAGTGTAGTATCAAATTACAAAGGAGTAGATTTTAAGTGTTCTCACCACAAATAACTGATCAGTATGTGAGGTAATTGCATATGTTAATTATTTGACTTAACCATTCCAGAATGTATGTGTATTTCCAAACATCAACTTGTACACCATAAATATATCCAATTTTTATTTGTCAATTAAATAAATAAATAAAAGCAACTGTGCAATATCTTCAGTAGGATCTTGGGAGCATTCCTGTTTATATGTATCTTCCAACTTTGAAGTACCTAGATTGCATTGCCTATGAAGTCCAAGTCCATGTGCTGTGTTCCTTTTTCACACCAGCAACAGTGGCTCAGTGGTCCGAGCAGAGTTGGGCCTTAATAAACATTTATGGAATATATGAATGCTGAATTTACATGTCTGTGTTTTATCTGTGAACCAAAGACTGTGTCTGAGATGCAGAGTGAAGATAGGCATTTGTAACAATTCAGATTTATTTTTAACCTTACTTAAGATATACAATTGTTGAGCCAAAGATTAATTATTTTGCCTCAAATTATATGATTATCACAATTTCCTATTTAACTTCTCAACTGTCTTGAAGACAGTTATGTAAAAATGCACACACACACACACACACACACATCATGAGCTTCACTCCATTCCATCATACCTTCCAGGGCACACCATCTCCATATCCAACCCCTCTCCCACTTTTACAACCACCTTCTCTTTAAGATCACCCAGTGTTCAGCCCCAGTGACTGCAGCAGGGCCTAGCTGTTCATTTCACTCCATCCATTGCTGCTATCCTCTGATCACCATGACTAATCAAATGGCATGCCAGCCTGCACCAATCATTAAGATGACCCAAATTAACAGCCTGGCCATGTCACAGTACATTCATTCCACGTATACAGACAGGGCCTAAGCGTGAGGCAGAAACCCAGATATGCTTATTTGTTTTTGCATTGTAACATGCATTATTGATTGTCATGAGCTGCTTTAGTGCTTTAAATCTGCAAATGAGAATCATCCGTCCCTTATTAGAGCCAGAATTGAGAACTGAGAGCAAAAGAGAACATGTATATGCCTTTTTTAACCATAATTTTTTATTTGTTATTTTCCTTCACAGTTGTGTTGTAAAAGATTTTAGCTCAAGACATTCCCTGGCATCTCACTTAGAAGGGATACTTAATCAAAATAGTTTTGTATCCTGAAAAGAGAAAGAAGTCTTCCCTAGCCAGGTGAAGAATGCAGTGCATGCTCTGAATTGTGAGATCGTATAGGGAATTTTGTAATCCAATTTCCTAGCATATACCGGTCAGTAAAGCTCAGTTCTTAACAACTCACAGACAGCCTTATCGTAATCACAGTTGCAGTTGTTGGCACCTTGTGGTGCCTGGTGTAAATTTTATCTCAAAATATTTGCATTCTTGATGGCCATTTTTCGATAATGCATTCTAATGATTAGAGTCCTATTACCTGCTAAATGTTAGTATAAATTAACAATCCATTATACACAATAAGTTTTATAAAACATTTACAGATAGAGATCATCTTTAATTAAAATTAACTTCCATATGAAAGCCAAGTGCATTAATGACTCACAATGACCTTTTATTACCTGCAGTCCCCTGTTTTGGCTGGATGATTGACAGCTTGCTGTTTGGCTACCATGTTGAATTTCAGCTGACAAGACTTTTCATTTTAACTCAATTTGCCCGCCTATCACAAGCTGGTGGCAGGCCAGACCCAAGTCACCCAGCTTTGCCTCAGCAGCTTGCTCTAGTTCTCATTAGTACGCATTTATTCAGTGGAAATTGGAAGACAAATGCTTGAAGGCATGTGAACTAAGTATAGCAAATTAGGTTTAAAGACTGAATATTTATAAGTATATGGAAAGTTTTTTTTTAATTCTAGAGCGAATTGAGAACTGAGTGCTAGCTTTGGTATAAAAGAAATTAAGATAGAAGGGGGAAGATTCTAAGAATAACAATACTATAAGCTTTTTCTTTCCATTTTGGAAACATGTAAAATCTCTCTGACAACACCTTATCAAATAAAAACCTGGCTTCTCTTTCATGGAGTGCTTGCACAAAGAAGTTTAGCACCTCATGTGTGAGAAGGGGGAAAAAATGAGGGTCATGTTCATTTGTTGCTTGGTTATCCCTTGGTATGTTTTAAATTGCCTTGTTTGTTCGGCACTAGCACAGAAACAGATGTTGCTCTACCGTGCAGGATAATTTACTGTACCTCCTGGTGCAGCATGGAAGTCCTCCCAGGGCCCAGCTGGTCTGTCAGTGGCACTGGCTGGTGTCTGCTCAACTATGACAACTACAAGTAGAGGCTGCAATTTTTTTTATTGTGCAGTTGTCATTCTTCTCAACGTATAGCTCTGCCTGCATTTGTACTGGGGCTGGTGGAAAAGCTGCTGGCTTTTGTGTCTGGATGTTATTCTGCAGAGCCATGTAAGCTCTACTCTCCATTGTTGATAATAACGCAACTCATTACTTTTGTCGTCTAATGATTATCGGCATGATCGCTCAGAGCGAGAGCCAACCTCATCTTGCACACATAACTGGTACTGGAAGGTAAAACAGATTTGTCACTTATGATCTGACCGCTAAGCCACACTTTGCGCTCCATTATTGTGATTAACTTCTACATAAGATATGCTTGCCCAATTGTCATTTGTGATACTGCGGTGGGCGCAAGCTGCCATACTTCCCGAGAGCACATCAGCCAATCAGATTTGACCATGTTATTCGGACTGTTACATGCCTGCTCTGTCACAGCAGCCATCCCACAATTATTTTGCTTTTGTGTTTCTTCTTCCCACACCCCTACTGGACTTGTTGGGTGAACAGCATTGCTACATATGTCAGCTACCATTTCACACCACAAGCTAAAATGATGCTGTGCTATTGTTGCTCTGACAGAGCCAGCAGCAGTACATGGGAGGCCGACCCTTGCTTTTCACCACAGAGACGTTGGTCCTTAGTGCCCTGCCAGCTGAAATCCATCGTGTCAGGTGCCTTGTGGCTATCTACAGTAGAGCCCATGTTCCAAAACCAAAGTTCTTTTCTGGCCTCATCACCAACAAACCGATTTGACTCTGCCTGATTATAATAACGAAGGCAGTCCAAGAGAATATGCACTGCCTCACTGTACGTCACATTGAATCACCACACTGGCCACACAAAGCTGACCGCAGCCTCATTTCTTTAGACAAATGCATGCTTAAGGAAAAACCTCTTGGGAGAAAGCACCCAAAGCTACTTGATAGCCTTATGCAGGCTGTGCATAGATTTAAATTTTACTGAAATAACATTTATTTTTATTTTTGGCTGATGCAAGCCCTCACGGATGGGCCTGCCTTTAATAATCTAATAATTGAGTACTCTGTGTTTCAGAGCTTTACCGAACACTGAGAAACTGGGCTGTGTGTGTGTGTGTGTGTGTGTGTGTGTGTGTGTGATTTCTAAATTGCAAGTCATAAACACGACCATTTGTTATCATATCAAGGGGCAAAAAACTCCATTTGGGGCTTTTTTTTCACATTGCTGATTAGAGAGAATCAAGCTTTATATTCTAGGACCCATTCACGCTGGTGGAAACATAGTCAGTTTTGATTATGAAGGGAGAGATGCAGACCTAGACAGGAGCTACATGCTGATATGCATGCTATCAGAATGATTTATGCAAATTATGCATATTATTCCCAAAGGAATTCCTCCTCAAACTGCCAGGATAAATTGCCGGAAATTAGCCATAAAATCTGTCGTGCTAGGAGCAAAAGGTGAAGGCCACTGGGAAAGCAAGGACATTTGGCTTCTGGAATCTTCCAGGATATGATGATGCCTGTTATTCTCCCTGGATGCTGAGGAAAATGTGATTTTCTTCTGAATCCTCTAAAAATGTTTTCCTTTTGAAAATTTTGCAGCAAATGTTGACTCACATTTTATTTACAGCTAGCATAAAAGAAATTAAGTGTAAAGCTGTCTCAGAAAGCACTACTACAATTACTTTACTATTAACTGCCTAAGTGGTTATTAAATGGCTAAGCCTGGCTTTAAAGCATCACAGTTCTAAAGGTTTGTGGAATGACTCACCAGCTGTGTGTTTTAACTGGGATATGGTTTTAATTTCAAACATGTATACCCATAACACAACATTCCTCTCCAGCAGGATCATCCTCTCCTACAAAATCTTAATGACTTTCTGCCCAGGTACAGGCATGATTTAAGTGTGGAATGACTTAAGTGTGGAATGACTTACAGGAATGACTTAAGTGTGGGGGAGTGTACATGTAGTTTCTGTGTGTTTCAGAAGGAGGGGGCATTGTGTGAATGACAGGTACAACACTGATACCTTCTACCTGTGAGATGCCCCTAAGCCTTGCTGGAACCAGACCACCGCTCCTGCTCACATCCTGTGCAAAGCCACCCTTGGCTCCCTCTTGGTGCTCAATGTATGTAATGAAGAAACAGTTTCCTTTTCAATCAACGCTATTAGTAATGAGCTTTTATTGCAAACTGAGAGCACTTTTCAGGAACAGCCCTATCTTAATAAGCTATCATTTTTTTTTTTCCTTCAGAAAGCACCATTTTTGAAGCTTTACGACTGTCCTCATATTCAACCACCATTCGTTTTGTTGAGGAGGATTTGACTCTCAGTGCAGAGACCGGCGACTACTGTGTGCGAAAGGGAGACTTGGTTGCCATCTTTCCTCCAATCCTACATGGTGACCCTGAAATCTTTGAAGCTCCAGAGGTAAGTAAACATCAAGCCTATAATTGCTACTTCTTAGATCCTTCAGGCACATTCCTCTTCCATCCCTATCTCTTCCTTTTGCCACTTTGTTCCAGAAGGTGTTTGAGACAGCTTGATGGCTTCTGTTTTTCCTCCTAATAAGAAAGCTTTCCTCTTTGCTGAAGTGTTCCCTAAGGATATCTTTGAAAGGTTTCATGATCTATAAAGAGAAATATAGTGATGAGACTAAATGCTAGTTGCTTCAAATGAAATGGACATTGCGCCTTGGCCACTATTACATTTTGGCCAAAATTGTATTTTGCTTGGTGGAGAATTATTGAAAACCATGGAGTGCTAGCTATTGACAGGTGGCTTAGAGAGTAAATGATGATAACTATTTTGCTAAGTGTTTCCAAAGTAAGGTTGACTGTTCCAAAGTCAGATAGTATCATTGCTGTAGTTAGGCCCATATACTTTTCCACCTCTTACAAAAGGTATGTGCCCCTTCTTGATCAATTAGTATGGCATTATGAACTTGAGATTGTAAAGCTGCTGCTCACAGGTGAAGCTCTGAGGGTAATTGTGTCATCTCCTTGTGTTTTTTTCTGAAGCTGGAGTTAATGAATATCAAAGACTGGAAATTAATCCACCCTGGTTCATCCCTTAATACCACTACAGAGATTCACCACCTGCATGCAAATTGAATGCAGTCCTATTCTGCCTGTGTTTTTCAGGAAGTAATGTTGCTGCAGCAGTTTTTGTGTGTAAAATGCCTTTTTTTCAAAGGGAAACTTTGCTGCTCTTTTTGAGCAATTCATAGCTGGACCACCTCTAAATCTAGTTGCTAAGATAGATGTTTTGCATCCAGGCTGAAATATGATATTGTTGAATTTTGAAAATTAACAAGAAGAGAGCAGATTCAAATACAGTTAGAAAATTTGCATTTATTTCAGCAGCAAAGGTGAATGACTTAAGTGTGGGGGAGTGTACATGTAGTTTCTGTGTGTTTCAGAAGGAGGGGCACTGTGTGAATGACAATAACAAATAGTTTGTAGAGTATTAGCAAGTGAAGGAACATTCTGCAAACAACAAGCTTTATCTCCACTTTTGTAAACATCAAAGTACAAAATTATATACATAAATAGATATTCAATAAACAGGGCAAATGAATAGCCAATATCCAATATCTGGAAAATATTTTAATTTTATTTTATCTATAATTATGCATTTATTTAACTTCAACTTACTATTTTCATTATGTGATTATTCCACTAGTCATTAAGTTTATTATTCATATCATGATGGTAAAATTAACATTAGTGTTATCAGGAAACAAAATGTTTACCAGATTACCACTGTCTTTATATCACTATGCTTTGGACTCCTCTTATTTCCTACCCTCATGATGGAAAATACCTTGATTTAGACTTTTAGGAACTTAAAACTCAAAGTTAAAAATCGAAAGTATGCTAATTTATATTTTTTTCTTTTAGAATACTCAATAGCAATGCCCAAACTTTACATAATAAATCAAATAGTAATCAGAAGGGCTTGCCTCATACAAAATCTGTGGCAGAACAAAATTGCAATATTGTGAATACTGATTTAGCATCATTAGAGTAGCTTTAACTTGAGTTGATGAACGCTCTCTATCATTTACTAGATATAACATTAGCCAATTATGCCTGACTAATTTTAAAATAAACTAGCTAATTTATTGTCACACCATTGTTTCCTTGAAATTAGTTGGAGAATGCTGATAATTCCTGGCACAGAAAAAAAAATGATATAGCCCAGAACCAGTTTTATAGAATTTGGGAAGGTCTTATTCATTCTATAAACATTTTCTGAGTGACTACCACTCTCAGACATATCGATTATTCCTTTGGTTCTTAACAACTTCATATGGCAATAAGTAGATGCTATAGATGTCCTTAAAATAGATGCCCATCCCAAGCCACCGTATACTGACAGTAAAGAAAAGCAGATAGTTCTAGAAAAGTCTACCATGAGCCATTTGTTGCTGAGAGCATGGTTCAGGAGCTCATCAGAGACACATTCATCACTACCTGCCTTTTGTATCCAACACACCTTGAATGAGAAGACCAAGCCTCAGATGTTGATTACAGGCAATAGGTGTTAGGCCAAAAACATAAGGAAGGCAGATACAGGGATAATTATTCCTGGAAGACAGAGAGACAAAAGTCTCAGCAGAACATAGATTCTCCCAGCCCAACAAGGCATAGTTTCAGAATTTCCAAACTCCAAAAGACTCTAAAATTTGGCATTCCAAAGACAGGCCATTTTCTTCCATCATACTTGAGAGCTATTGGATCTGCATCTCCCTATTCCTGGAATGCCCCTCCTTATTTGTGTACCCAGCAGGCTGCAAATTACTCCATAGGAATCACCTAATCACCTCTTCATTGACAGTGTGCCTGATTTCCACCTCGTTCCTCAGAGAATTTGCCATTGCTCACACTCTGGCCTGTGTGTACCCTTGTGGTGGGGTATAAAACACAGTATTTTGCAATTATTTATTTGCTTGTCCTTGCTTCCATATGCTGTAAGCTCTAGAAGAGGAAGGACTATGTCATTCCCATCTCCGTATTATCAGTGTCTAGCACACAGGAGGCTGTACACATAAGGTGAATAAATAAGGGGATGCTTGGATAGATAAATGTACTTAAAGTGAAAATATGCTTCAGTTATAATTTTAAATCAGGACAGATACTGCACATTAGCATATGTACTGGGCCTAAATAGATCAAATAAAGAAGTGATTTGTGTATAAATATAGCAATAGTATTGGGAGTGTTAAGTACTGTGGCAAAAGGAGATGCCAGGAGACATCTAAATAGGACCACTGGCTACTTCTGAACTAGCCCTCAGCACTTGCAAGCATTTAGACCTAGTTTGGTGAAGTCATTTTGATTTTTTATTTAAAAGAACCTGAAAAAATAGACTTTTGGGTGAAGGTCTGAATTTTTAAATATTTGGAAAAATGAAATTTAAAATACAATATGGGATAAATAAAAGGTGTTTTGGGACTCAATTGATCCTATAAGCTGCCAACATGTAACCTCTATATTAGGAATTATTCTTTCCCTGAATATTGGTTGCTTAACTTATTGTAATGTTAGCCATTCAGGTGGCTCAGTAGTAAATAGTGATGATTTCTTTTCAGCCACACAAGATACAGAACTGGAGCTATATAGAAGCTCCATAGAGAAGACCAAATCTAAATCTGTTCATTGGCTTTCCTAGGTCCAGAGGTGCTGAGGGATAAAGGAAGACCTGGTGACATTGTGGGGCTCATAGGGAGAAAAGATCAGACATTTCAGGTGGCAATGCATTATATAACCATGTAGGTAAAGAAACATGGTGAAATAACAATGTAATTCCAAAGCCTTTGGAATATCCCCCAAAAGCTCTGAAGATGAAAGATCTTCTTTGTTTAACCTAATGCAATTTTACCCTATCTACCTCTTAGAGTTGTAGAGATAATAAAATGATTAATAAATTTGAAAGCCCTTGAAAAAATTCTAAATCACTAAAAGAATTGTGGTACCAATTATTATTTTGATTATTGCCACTGTTCTTAGAATGACATGACAGATGAGGAAGTACTCTCAATAATTTTTTATCTGTATTGCCAAATGGAATAGAGATTGTGCAACTAGTAGTCTTAAAGGAAACAAACATATATCAATTATTTACTACCTAGAAATCACTTTGATGGGTATAGTGAGTGACAAAGAAATAAAAAGGCCCCTTCCCCTACAAGCTTGCTGTATAAGGACTCACATAGCTAATTTCTCACAGTCAGGTGCTTCCTATTGAGAAAAGGTTTTTGCCATACCAACAAATTCGCAATTCTACTTACCATATTGGAACTATCAGTGTGCTAGTAAAACAGGGCTCTGAGCCCTGATTTGTAGTGTTTGTCAATTTTCATGGTATAAACTACCCCCTTGGCCAATTTCATATTACTAATGTGAAGACCCTAAACACAGAGTCAGGAAGAGATATGCACACTCTGACAAGCTGGTCAAACTGTCTGCAGCACACTGACAATTTGAACCCAAGTCATGAAAATAAAAAGGGACTTCTGTACTCTGCCATCTTGCCTCCAGGGGCAACAGTGTAGCCCCTTAGCCATCCATTCAGAACACTGACCTTTTTTTATTATGAGAAAATCATATCTTTTGTCTAATTTATATTCCCATACCCAAAATTATGAATTGAGTGGATTCAAGACATGATCCTATTGTGTGTCACCTACTTCAGCAAGACCATGTTTTATGCCTTGTAACTTCAATGCTTTACATACAGGAAGTGCTCCAAAAAAATCTGTTGAACTGAACTAAACATAGTATTTGGAGAACACAAATTAGGGTGTTATGCAATCTTCCTTTGTCACGAATACCAAAATCTTTTCTCTATCCAGAAAATTGTGTCCTCTATCCAAACTTGATTTCTAGCGCTTCAATATTATGCAATTTTCTACTATTTGTAAACACTGAATATTCATCGACTCATCATACTCTACATATTTATTTACTCATTCAATATCTATGTTTTCTTCAAAAGCTTGAAAATGGTTTTTAAAATATACTTTTTTTCTCATGTATTTATTCATTAATTCAACAAACATATATGGAACCTCTACTGTGGGAATAGCATTGTGTTGAAGGCTTTACACATACAGAGATAAATAAGAAAATATGATAGCTCCAAACTCCTGGGATTTCTTGGCTCTGCCATCTCCTGAGGGTTAGCTCTGTCTTTAGCTTGGTAGCAGTTCCAGACATCATAGTCACACATGATGAGGTCCAGAGGAGGAAAGATAATCAACCATTTCTTTTTGTTTTATTTTCTTCACAAAAAGGGGACTTCTCCTAGATGTCCCCATAGACTTTTCCCTTGTAGCACTGACCAGACTGTTTCACAATTCTATCCCAAACCAGTCAGGGACCCAAACAGTGTGATTACCAAGATTAGTGCCTAGACACATTTTATCCAGAAGAACAATGTTGAGGGGTCAACTGCAACAATCATTAGAGGAACAATGGGGAACTTCCATGTCTTATACCTTCTCTTGTGATTTTTCTATTCTCATCCATTTCATTGACTCTCTTTAATTGTGAAGCACCATGCTTGTTATGGTCACTGTAAAGAATTTCAATCAGCTTGATGAATTCCAAGTTTAAGTTTTTCCAAATGAATGGATACATCTTGAGCTTCCTGTACGTTTGTTCTGTGTCACTGTGACCCCAGAATCTCAGTGGTGAGACTATTATACTCCTTCCCTTTTCAGCTAAAACAAAACTATATCCCTAGCAGCTGACACAGGCCCTTCTTAACACTGGTTCTTGCTTAGGTTTTCCATGCCTAGGCAATAGGGCAAATTGCAAATAAATTTTAACTCAAAAATATATTTATGCTCCTGCGCCCTTTGAACTTGGTGGTGGTCGCAGAGCTAAAGACAGCGGGCATTTCCATTTTAGTTTCATAAAATAAACAACTGAATAGGAATTTCTAAGATGCTTACTATGAGAAAATTGAATAGCATGTCACGGAAACTAGAGGGATGATGTTACTTGTTGAGTAGAAATTTGAGGGCACTGAATATAAACACTAGCTGAAGGTCATGGGTTAGGAACACTCGGCTCCGGCATCATGTGGTGGCCATGGGCCTCTCGGAGGTTAGCACATTCATTTTCACAAAGAGGAACCTGAAAACCATGGTGATTGGTGATTTCTGGCTTACGTATGATATCAAGACACTAAAAAGTCATAATCCAAGCTAAGTTTTCATTTTGCATTTGCTGGCTTAACTAGTGGGGCTACAGTGAGAGGCTTCCTAACAAATCATATCATAGCAAAGCTCACTTAAACTGATTTGGGTTAGGCAGGGAGCTCTTGGATAGAGGGCCAGTCTCCTCAGATTGGTCAGCATGAAGGAGGAAGCAGCAGGACTAAGCTCAGGCAAGCAGGCCTGAGTCCCAGGAATGGAAGAAGTTCACCAGGAGAGAGTTACATTTAGTAACTTTTTCTCCAGTGACCCTGTATGTCAACAAAGGGTGTCTTTGTTCATTCAGCATTGATTAGATACTGTTTGGATACATCCCAGAACTATGGTGAAATACGCATTTTAAAGGGCTCAAAATATTTATCAGAAATTTAGCAGTTATAAAAATGCAGATAAATTTTGCCATTATCATTGCATCCACTTGCAAGTTGGAAGGAAATGGGAACTACTTAGAATTTTTCTAAGCTCAAATACTGTTCAAAATAAGTATTCTACATAAATGAGGACAAACCCAATACTTTTAAAGGAAATGGTTCACTGTCCTTAACAACACTGGCTTTGAGTGAGAAAATTAAATCATTTGTGATGAATTCAGAATCTATCCACATATTGCAAGGTTTTCACCTTAACCTGAAATGCTTTGGATCTGACCTACTTTTTTGCATTTGACTTCATGTAGTTCATATCAAAGTTGATTGTGAGCAGGTCTAATGTTAATGAGCACCAACTACAGGAAATACTTGGTCGTTTCCATGCAAACCACAGACATTAATTTAATCAATGGCTTAATTCACCATAGGCTTAAATAAGGTCATTCAGTCCCCTCTAAGAAATTCAAGTGAGAGTTGAACCATAACCCTTTGGCAGCAAGGCAAAATTAAGAGGGCAGGCCCAACACCCTAGATAAAGCAGTCCCATGATTTCCGGTAACAAAGTAATATAACTTATTTATGAAAACACATCAGAAACACCTGTCACCCTAGAGTAAACCCAAAAAGAGCTGATTTTAATAGAACTTTCATAGAAGAAATTAACTACAACATCAAAAAACAAACAAGATTGATTTTGTGGCTTAGCTCCTCTCTAGTGTTTTACCTGAATCTTATTATTTTATATTTGTTTAATCCAAACATCAGCACTGGATCCTAAACTCATAGTTTTCATCTATCAGTAGTTGGTGGGGAAGGGATAAGAGAAATTCAAATTAGGAATCCACAGTTACGCACCTCCTGTGGCTAGTTAGGATTCATCAGACCCGGGTAACAATGGCGGTCTCACGGGAGCCCTTGCCTTCTAACCAACATTGGTATAATCAAGTGCGCATATGTCAGGACGCGCCTTAGGGAGCAAAAATAGAGATATTGACACTATACTTGGGAAGCTCAGCTTAGGAGAAAAATATCAGTGGAGAAAAAAAGTCATACAGCTTTTCATATTTCACTTTGATATGGTGGAAGTAATTTCCTAGTAATACTTGAGTTTTTTGAAAGTTCATACTTAATTTGCACCCAGTCAACTTTTCTGGTGTTCACCTGATTAAAAGGAGCTTTTAAGACAGGCAGAGAGAGCTAGCAACTTTGTGGACTTGAACTCAAACTATCTCATGTAAAATGTTAATTTTAGCACTGTATTCTTCTTTACAGGAGTTTAGATATGATCGTTTTATAGAAGATGGTAAGAAGAAAACCACCTTTTTCAAAAGAGGGAAAAAGCTGAAGTGTTACCTAATGCCATTTGGAACTGGAACCAGCAAATGTCCAGGCCGATTTTTTGCACTTATGGAAATAAAGCAGTTGTTGGTTATACTTTTAACTTATTTCGATTTAGAAATAATTGATGATAAACCCATAGGACTAAACTACAACCGCTTGTTGTTTGGTATTCAGTATCCAGATTCTGATGTTTTATTTAGATACAAAGTGAAATCTTAGAGAAGCTAAAAGGACAGAAAAGAAATCTATCAAAATTACCCTAAACATCCTAAGCTCATCCATTTCTTTTTAATTTCTGCCAATGTAATTGCTTTATTTGTTTAAAAAGTGTTAATTTCTATTTGATCTGATATCAATCCAGTTTGTCCTTAGTCACAAAGCCTATCATAATATAAAACAGGATGGTAGCATGAAAATGGACATCAAAATCAACTTAAGGGTAAGCTCAAAACAGCGTTGTGGGTTTTTTTTAGTTTCTCCTTGTGATTTTTACCTGTTATAATAAATGTACCTTCACACCAATAGATTGGGCACTGTGGAATTTAAGTCACTCAAATTACTCTCTAATATGTAAAATTACACTTTGAACTACTAGAAAATTGTGCTGGAAATGGACACAGTCTAACAAATTCCAAATTCTCACAGAAGAAGGAAATTAAATTTCCGTGAGTTGCACTGGATGAAAATGTTCCCTTCAAGTATAATATCAATAATACCTATATTTCCAGGATATGTGTGCATTAAATGAGTTTTGCGGTAGATTAAATGCTTCAACTTCACTTCAGTATTTAATCATGCTTAAATGTTCCTCATTACTTTGTATACTGTGGCTCGATAGAACAAAATTTCTTGTCATTTAAGACCTTTTATGTCCAAGTTAGATACTGATAAGATTTAATGTATAAGAAAACACAGAACCTATTATATATTCAGAAATTGCCCTAGACATTAGTATTAGGTTTATTATGGGAGCAAATGTTGAAATAATTACAGCATTGATTATTGCATTTGGCTTTAGTATAAACTATAAAGGTTATGCAAATATTGCAATTAATCCTTTCCTAAATGCTTCCATGTATATAAACTGAGAAGCTAGATGTAGTATTTGGTTTTGATGTCTCACCTTTTGGATTTGGAGTTCATGTGTTCTATTTTGAATTACAACATCATGTTATGCAGTGTAATTTCATATGACACATGCAGCATTGTGGTGTGAATAATTCAAAGACTTTTTTTTTTTCAATTGAGACAGTATCTGACTGTGTTGCCCAGGCTGGTCTCAAATCCTGAGCTGAAGTGATCCTCCCGCCTTGGTCCTTTGGGAACGTGGACTACAGGCATGTACCACCAAGCCCAGTCATTCAAAGATTCTGATATCAGAGTACCATATGATTGGCATCTGACATAAATGGTGATGCAATATATAAGCAGGCAAGGCAGGTAATAAAGTCCAGTTAATTCATGCTTCATTAATTGGAATTTCTAATATTTCAGAAATTTGCTACTGTTTTGAGAAAAGGAAACTGAAAAAATATTTACAAAATATTTATTTAGTAAATAAGACAGTATAGCATTTATTTTATCCTTCCTGAAGTACGTGTCCTGAATGTTCCTTCAGTGAAGGTCTGCTGGTGCAAATTCTATTTTCACTTGATTGAGGGTGTCTTTATTTTTACTCTCATTCTTGAAAGATGGTTTTGCTGGTTGCACAAATCGAGATTGACAGTTATTTCCTCACAACACTTTGAAGATATTGCCCGTTCTTAAGGCATCCATTCTTGTTACTGGGAGGATAGCCGTTAGTGAGTTTCATTACTCAATAGGTAGTCTGTCTCTTCTCTCTGACTACTTTAACGTGTCCTCTTTGTCTTTGATGTTCTTAGTTTCTTTCTGTTTCTCATGCTTGCATGTCCTGCTGCTTCTTGAGTCTGAGCATGGGTGTCTCCCATCAAGTATGGAATCTTCTCAGCCATTCTCTCTGTGAATATTACTGTTCTCCCACTCTATATTAGGTCCTCTCACTCTACCTACATCCTTCCATCTTTTCTCACCACACTTTGTATCTATAACTTGTGCTCCACATAATTTCTTCAGATGTCTCTTCCAGTTTCTTCTTTGAACAGGATGTCTAATCTTCTGTCCAACTCATCCATTGAATTTGTTTTTTCCTTCTTTTGGTTTTAACTTCAGGTTCATAGAGTTGAGTGATCATTCTCCTTATACTCTCTAGTTCATGATACACAATTATAGTTGGTTCTAACAAGGCCCCTCTGGCTTTATTTACTTATTCTGTTTTGTCCCTAATACCCACTTTCATACCCTTTCCTAATATCGTAGGCAAATATTCTAATATGTTTGATGCATGTCTTGGTATGTGTCTGTTTTCATGTAATATATATTATCTTGAGTACCTATTTTCTGCAAGTTATATACTTCCAAATTTTCTTATGAAGCTCTGTGATTTTAAAGATATATTCATATTTCTGTAGTATATAGATAGTATACAACTATATTTAATCTATTGCTTCTAACTGCTACATAGTATTCCATAATGTGCACACATTTTGTTTTGATAATCTAGTTACCCAGTGATGGACACTGTCAGTGGGACAGTTATTGTGGGAGAAAGGCCAAAGCAGAACTTAAAAGCTCTTCCGTCACCTATCCTCACACTACTGTGCCTAACCATCTCAGCCTTGGGCTGCTAAAAGCCTTGTCCCCAAGCCCCACCCATACACACACACATACACACACACACACACACACACACACATTTATTCTATGATAACTTTAATTCTCCCTCAGATGTTCTAAATTTATGTCCTGTCCTCAGAGCCATCCAATCCTCTCCATTCTGTAGGGTGTCCAAGGTTGATTTTGAGTCAGAGTGTCAGCCTCCAGCTTGTCAACCTTCATGTTTTCCATTCCACTGAGTTTGCTAAGTTCAATGATTACATTTTTCAGTTTTAGAATTCCCTTTTGTTCTTCATATGTGCTGGTATTTTTTATAATATCTTGTACCTTTGTTATAAACTCAACATACTTTTTCATTTCTTTAACTGCATGAAGCAAACATTTTAGATTCTATATCTGGTATTTCCAAATCATTAGTGTTTTGTGGATCTAATTCTGTAGTTTATGTATTTTTCTGTCTCTGTTACCTGGGATGGCTTGTTTACTGAGCCCATGTTCTTTGGATTTTTATCTCTGAAAAATCTTTAGACCTATATTTAAAGTTCATTTCTCAAGAGAGAATTTGTATGTGCATTTGTCAGACTGCTGATACTACTACCAAACTCAAATCACCTTAAAATTTCAGCTTGATTATCTGGGAGTGGGGAGTATTGTGGTTTCTAGCCCTAAATCAGGTAGAATATAACCCTATTATTAGGAATAGAAAGAAGACACATTTGGGGGTTCATTTGTTTATTTTTACACAGAGCTAAGATTGAGACAGGCAAATATACTGACAGTTTTGTTCTGTGGAGCAAAGTTTCTTTCTAGTTCACCTACTAAGGTGAACTAGAATGTTGTCTCTGCAAGTTCTTGGCTTTATGCAAAGGCCTTGGATTACACATACACACGCGCATGCGTGCGCACACACACACATACACACACACACACACCCTGGGCCCTACGCTTTAGTCCACCACAAAGCATAGTCTGTCCTTTTTGTACTTGGATATCTAGTTTGCCATGTTGCCTGAAGTGGAAGTTCTACCATATTTTTAAATTCAACTTAGTGGTACACTTTTGTGATGTTAAGGCAGAGAACACAGGAAATTATTCCATTCTGATTTCTGCTTATTTTATAATTGGAGATGTGTACAGGAATTTAGAAATGTAAAGTAAGAATAAATGAAATGGTTGAGAAAAGACTACATAAAAGGAATGAATAGTAGAACCAAAACTAAACATTGAGAGTAACAGTCTTAAATCCAGTAACTAAATAGTGTTTACAAATAGAAAAAAAAATGTCCTGGAGAAATCAGTTAAAATATGCAGATTCTGGCTGTGATATAACTGGCTTATTATTAAACAATTTCCCTCTCAGTGCTTCAATGTCCTCATTTGAAAAATAAAAATAATAAGGCCCTTTGACATCAGGGTTCATTATAAGGATTAAACACAGTAACATGTATGGATTTATGGGATAATGCAGTATACCAATGCAAAGTGTAATGAAGATACTTAAACAATGTTGTGCCTTTAAAAAATTGCTCTTATGTATTGTTAAAGGGAATCGTTTTTTATAGTCATTTGTTAATTCATTATTCATTTATTCAACCAAACATTTATTGAGCATTTTCTCTGTTCTAGATATGATTGATGCTAGACACTGGATTGCCTTTCCTCTTCAAGAACATACTATTTGTTAGGGAAAACAACACATAGGCAACCAATTTATTATAAATGCAGTTGTAAGTGATAAATTCATCTCTTTAAAACTATTTTAAAATTCTGATTTATCACTAGTTCTAACTAGCCTTTCATCAGTCATTCCAAAGTAATGGTCTGTAATAAGAATCACTATGTATAATTATACACAATAAAAATATATACAACAGGTATTTTGATAACATGATAAAGTAATTAAAACCAAATATAGTCATTGAGGCTCCAGAATATTTTAAAACTGTATTATGTATTGTAAAATCCCATCTTTTTTTTTTTTTTTTTTTTTTT
>NW_016804965.1:1733736-1743490 GCF_001698545.2 Rhinopithecus bieti
TTTTTTTTTTTTTGATGGAGTCTTGCTCTGTCACCCAGGCTGGAGTCCAGTGGTGTGATCTCAGCTCACTGCAACCTCCATCTCCTGGGTTCAAGCAAGTCTCTTGTCTCAGCCTTCTGAGTAGCTGGGACTACAGGCACCCCGCTACACCCGGCCAATTTTTGTATTTTTAGCTGAGATGAGGTTACACCATATTGATCAGGCTGGTCTCGAACTCCTGACCTCAGGTGATCCACCCGCCTCAGACTCCCAAAGTGCTAGGATTACAAACATGAGCCACCGCGCCCCATCTTTTCATTTTTATAGCTTCACCTAAGTTTTGAATTAAAAGAAATAAATAATTAATACCCAAGATATTGTTTTATATCAATGACCAACAGTAATGAAATGTTCGGTTAGCAGAAACTAAAGCCCTGAAGTGGTTCAGAAAAAGCTACCTGTCACTAAATCAGCAATGCTTATAAGCAACCTAGAAGAAAACTTTTATGTGCCTTATTTTGGCTTTCCTGGCATACTTCCTTATTTCATCTTCACTTTATAATTAAGTTTTGGGTCACAAGACTAAGGCAAAGGAGCTTCCATACTGAAAATCTACATTTTTTATGCTTATTTTATCATAAAAAATAATTTGGGTAACATTTTCTGCAAGCAACTTCTAACTTAACAGTGGCACTTTAAAACTGTTTGAAGATCAAAGCACAAAATTTATCTAGGTTTTGATCCTAGTATAAAAGAATGGCAAAAATTATGTGAACAAGAATTATATGCCCTTAGAATGTCCACTTTTTAACCTGTTAAATTTGCCAATCTTGCAAACTATTATTTACTTGCATTGCATAACTAGATATTCATTTAACATACTCAATTAAGAAAAAAGTTAGCCAAGATGACATTGTAGCACTATTTTAAATTATAATGAATGATCACATAAAACTCTTTAGTATTTATCTAAAGTAATTATTACTCTACTTCATTTGTTTATCTAAATCAGTGATCATTGATGTTTGAACTTTTTGGCTTAAACGTTTGTTTATACTACTTGCTAGAGTATGATAAATTTAATACATGAAAAACTCTACACAATTTAAGTAATAATTTGTCAATACTTATGTTTTAAAATATTTTTAGAAAAGGAGTGCTGTATATTATTAAAACAACTTTCTGAAATTATTTGTTTAATATTATCTTTGATTTTAAAATGACATATATGTGGCTTTATGATGAATCAAATTGTCCTAAAAGATGTCAGATAAGAAATGCAAGTACTTTGCAAGTCTAATACTTACTGTTTTTTTATGTACAACAAAAATTTAATAAATTAACTTTTGAAGCACAGATGACTGATTGTGTCTCTTTATTGTCCTGCTAGGAACATGTTGGGTAACAGAAGATTTGATTACAAAAGAAAATTATTTGGAAAATAATTTTGCTCTCTGAATATCTCCTCATCTCCATTTCCTGCCCCCATACACATATATTCTTATCATCTGATACTCTCCTGAAAGTACATTAACTATTTCAGAGTATGTTTCAATATATTTTAACTTATTATTTATTTGTAAAATAACAAACTCAAGAAATATCACTAAGTTTTTAAATGTTTATTCTAGGCAGGCTGACCTTGCTAGGTTACAATTCTTAATAATCACTATTAGTGTGGACAGAAGTATAAGCACAATAAATGAGAGAGAGTTTTTCAGTAGATATAATCTTTGTCATCAGCAGATCTCTTCACTTTACCACAGATAATGAATAAAGCTGGGTAATATTTGGACAGTATTCTATTTGTTCATAAAACTAAAATAAATTGTAAATAAAGCATATACTACAGAATGCTGGTGATGAAAATGAAATGTGGGTTTTTAGTAACTCTATGTACAGTATTTTACTGGGACACTGGGCTTTTCTCAGAGACACTGGTATAAGTCACTAACATTTTACAGGAACTGGCCTGAGACTCTGAGAAGTAGGCTAGAAGGTGTTCCTGTTCATTTGAACTAGTCAGCTCAGTATTGTTTATTTACCAACTGGGATAAATTATGTCACTAAATAGGTAACCTGTGAAATAATTATCTTTTGCTTTCAACTTTATTCTAGAAAACACTTATAAAAATTTGCAGAACTTTCCAGAATTAGCAATGATCATGTGAATAATAATGTGTATTTTCTTTTCAGAATAAAAAAAAAAAAACCCAATTGCTGTGCTGTGTTTTTTGAAAAGTGTTTGATACTGTTTACTGTTAATTGTTTGTTGTTAATTAATTAATTACTTTTATAAGGAGAGACACAATATATCACAGACTACACCAAAAGTAAATGTTCAGAGATATAATCATGAAGTATTTTACTTCCCTTACAGCAAACTGTGCTCATAGGAGAAACTAGAGGAATGGAAATAACAAGTAAAGGTATCACTATCTAATGATTCATCATTGAGTCAAATTGAAACATTTCTAAACATGAAACATATAGTTGGAGATTCTTATTTGTGTGCAAGAGAATATTTACTATATATAACTTTTATTTCTAAGAACTAGCCATTGTAGTTAACCCAAAATCTGTCATTATTACCTGATAGATACCAAACTTTTTAATAAATGCTTTTGTCTTTTATATTAAAATTAAGGTTTGAATGAAATTACTTCAATTCCATAATTCTAAGGACTAATGAGTTTATTTAAAGTTTTATAAATGTATTTGTTTTGTTTATCAAATGGAATACCATTAAAAGTATTTGTAATCACTGAATTTTTTATCAGTGAAAACTATACATATGGTAGTACTTCCTTCATGCTGAGCAATTACACATTTATTTTTAAAAAACTTTTCATTTTAAACTAAGTTTAGACTTAAAGGAAAGTCACAAACATAGTTTTATTTTCAAGAAGTAGGTACTCGGACTAAACAATGCTTGCAGAAAATTAAATTAAGGAGTGGTCCTAGAACTTAACCAGTTCAAGATCTTAGTTAATTCTTGATCTTTGAGGATAGTCATCCACATCAACTACTCCATGGGACAACATGCTGTAAATCCAACAGAGTAGCAGGAATAGTTTGAGTATGTGAGCTACCCACATCTTCCATAGGCCAAATAATTGTTTTGCTTTCATAAACCATAATTTTGTAAACTTTTAAAGGAACTTACTTTGTTAAATAATTACAGATTTTACTTAACTTCACTCTCTTAAGAAATCTACACTTTAAAGAGATGTATGCCTGATGCTTCTCCAAAGGAAATTAAAGTAAGTTATTTAGACGCAGGTATTAACTGACCCTGCTTCCCAATACGTCAGGCATTTAATAGAGAGAGATCATTTCTTCTTTCCCAACTCTTCACATTTCTGTGGAGGCCTGCTTAGAAAAATCATTTCCTTTCGTCAAAATCTTAGATGGAGAGCAGCGGCTCAGTCAGCCTGGCATCTGAATTTTGACCATAGTACTACTGCAGAAATAGACTGCACATGGCAAATGTAGCTGTACTTACTTGATTAGACAATGCATGATTAATTATTTTGACTAGTTAGGTACAAAAACTGAGTCTCTCTCGTAATCAGAAATTGTTTATCTGTTTTCTGAAAGTGGATAAGGATATGTAACAGAGAAATCCTTACCACAAGTTCTTCAGTAATTGCCAGAGCAAGATAAATGTATAAAATGAGGTTAGGCCATGAAACATTTTTATGTTTAAATTTAAATTCTCATCTCTAAACACCTCTATTAACAGGAGATTTGAGATGCAACCATCCTCCTAATAAAAAAAATGAAATCTTTAAGATTGAGAAACATTTGTAAATAACGGATCCTTTAAATATCTCTGAACTTTATTTTAAAACTTATAAGGAGAAATAATCATTGCTTTATATAACCACTGATACCATTTTAGCATTTGATGAAGATGTTAATTTATGGTTGGTTAGCAGTTTATGGCTGTCATTAGTTTTTCAGTTTGGTCCACATTAGAAATCTATTTTTCTTTTTTATTTTAATCTCAGACAATTATATAAAGATATAGTTATGTTTTATCTAAAATGTATCATTCTTCTATAGCATTTCAAATTATTCACAGATCATAGTTCTTATATGTGCATATATGAATTTAAAAATACAGCAATAAAATGCTTGAAACAGACCATAAATTTGCTTCATATTTTATTGCATCTCTGAATCAGGTTGAGGAGACAAGGGCAACTATGGTCTTTGGGAAAGAATTAACTCTTTCCCAAGCTGAGAAAGAGAATAACGCATTGTGCATAATTAAAGCCAACTCCCAATCAAAGCATGGTGGTGACTTGTGAGCCTTGTCCATCATATATGTAGTGGGGTTGGGAGTGGTGAGGATTAATAACTGCCAAGTCCTCTTTTCCTATGCAGTCTAACCTTCCCAGCCCATTCATTTCTCTTTCAGAGCTCTCTAATCTATATTTCTGTACTGCCCAAATTAGAGAAAAGTGGAGAAGAGAAAGAAGGAAAATTCACACACACATTCTAGTATACTTGATAATTTTGCAATAGTTAAGAAACAGTCTCCTGGATGTGTTAAGACGAGTAATTTAGAAAAATTGGTAGAATTTAACCCAAATCAAACCTCAGGGAAAGCGAACAGAGTTTCTCTGCAGCGTGAAGAAGCGAGGAGCTCTTTGGGGTTTAAAACCCGGGCGCTTTCGCAGATGCCTCGGGTTTGGTGCGGCTGCGGGATGTCTCTTACAAGCCTGGCAGCTACGTGTGAACCCACATGCCTGCTGCCATACAGGGGACAACCCGATCCTTGAGCCACCCTCGAAGGACAGTTTGAGGCAGAGCCCCTGAAAGTTCTCCTTTTGTCCCAAGGAACTTGGCGGTTGAAGGGCAATTGCGCCCGCAAGGGTGCCTGGAAACGCCGGTCCAGGGGAAGCCCGGAGAGAAGGGGTGCTCTTCGGATGCGGATCCCGAATCCCTCCGGATGCAGATCCCGAATCCCTTCGGGAGCACTGCGCAAGCAAAACAGCGCGGTGGGCGCCAGTGCTGCATGAACGTCATTTGGTTTGTTTGCAACCCAGGGCTGCTGGACCTGCTGGAAGGCGGCCCCTTCCCTCCTCCCGTCCTGCCAGGTCCCCAGCACAAACACTCTCCTGGTTAGGAAAACAGGCTCCTGGTTATCCCACCCAGCCCTGTTTACTGGAACTTTGGTTCTAAACACCAGTCGATCAGAAGAGCCAGAGATTTGCCGGGCAAAAAAGACTCTCACCCTAAGAGTTGTTCCTACTATTAAACTGAAGTTACTGGCTCCGCGTTTTTCCTTCTCTTTCCCTCTTTCCATCTACTATGTCTAAAGTTTGATTTAAAAGGCCGAGTTTAAATAAACCTGCAGCTCATTGGCTTGGCAAATCCAGAGACTTTCGAGTTGTGCATGCCAATGCAGACCGCGCAGGAGCCGGGCTCATTTACTTTGCCAACACAGCAAAAAAAAAAAAAAAAAAAAAAAAAAAATGTTAATTGATGTAAAGTTGCTTGGCACGTGGATAATTTAGTCTTACCTGCATTTTAATTGAAAGAAAACCTATTTATGTTTCTGATGTTCAGGTTTTGCGATTTAATTTTGTTTAAAGGCATCTTTGTGTAGTTGTTCCCTCCCCCTTCTCCTTTCCATCTGAATCACGTTTTCATAAAAGGTTTGACTAAGTAGTCTCACCTGACCAGGATTCATTACCTCCTGCATTCCATGAGCACACTTTCGGGTTTCCACTCGCTTCCTCGCTCCGCCCGGCAGGGCCGCCACGATGTGCTGCGAGCCGGGAAGTGAACTCATGATTATTTTTCAAAGTCTGGGAAGTGTATTATCCTTTTTTCTAGTGGTAATTAGTTACCATAGCATCTAATACGTAAATGTGCCCAGAGCACACCATTAACAGTTAAACGGAGGATTCAATTTAACACATGATTATATCTTTCATAAGTCATTACATTGGAAAAGTCAATGCCACTCATTCTGGAGCAATCGCAAGGTCAGGGCCGCGTAGACAGGTTCGGTTTCCGCGTGCTAGACCAAGAGTGCGAGTTGGTGGAAAAGGGAATTCTGTGAGTCTCGGCCTCACTGCTGTACGGGTGGATGGTGGGTGCTATAGGAGGGACAGGAATTTAAGCGTAGCATAGGGTCTTGGAGGGGTTGCCCAGCTGCGGGGACTGGTGAGAGCATTGCAGACCGCCTGCGGGTGCGTGCGGGTGCGCGCGCGTACACACACACGCACACACACTAACACATACCACAGGGAGGGAGAAGCAGGGGTAACTAGAGAGCTCTTCGAAGATGATCATTTGCTGGTCCTTCTGTTGGTGCCCAGTGTCAAGCTGGCGATGGGACCCTAAGTGAGAATAAAAAGCCAGTGGGATTCTGAGATTTTGCTTGGCCTCATCTGTCCACTCTCAGCTCTGTAAAGAACACCAGCAGCGAGATCGGATTGGCAGGATGGGTGTGCCTGAGAGAAGCACTCCAAGGCGTGGTGGATGCCAGGGCAAGCTCAGGGGTAGCCAAGATACCCTTGCACTCTGGCTCATGCTGCAGTCTTAGGAACCAGGCTGTCTGCTCTGACCCAAGGAGACTTTTGCAAGACCACATTGATTCCCCCGATGTTCAGTCCCCCATTTCCGACCTGTGTGCTCTATGCTGGACAGACAGCTGGGGTCAACAGTGTGTAGGCTAACTCTTCAGACTAGGCCAAAACTCAGGGCTCAAACCCCAGAAAGAAAGTGCTCCAGGTCTTTATCGGGAGTGGAAAGAGTTGTCCCTCCAATCACTGGCTTCCTTTTCTTAAAGCTGCTGCTGAAAACCCTTTAGAAAGGTAGGAGTTAGGGCAGAGAAGATCACCTAAGTAAACCACAGAAAATTCCTCTCCTGTTTCTTTGAGATGTCCCATGTTTATTGCTAAAACCACAGGCTGGCCAATTGCTAGGTTTGGAAAGAGGGTTGATTTGTCTAAAATTATCAAAATGAAAATAAATGTTAATAAACCTAATACATTAAATAATTATGCCTATTCATGTGACATTTGAATTTATTCTCAATGTTTTCCTATCCCCACCCCCATCCATTTCAAGTCTCCTTCAGGACTAAGATTGAAACCTGAGTGATTAAAAAGAGGAGGATTCTCATTTTAAAATTTTTTCCCTAAAGTTCAAGATGTGCTATTCTGTACAATTTTTAATAATAGTTAAACAATACAAAGGTTGCAGAGGAAGTATTTCAAGAAGGCCTTCTAATAATGAGAAATATTAAGCAGTAAATCTTGCAGCAAATGTGTCCCCTACAATGTTAATATGCAAAAGAAAAAAAAAATCTGACTGGTGGTGGCTGTGCTTAATTCCTAATCAGAATGATGGACAGCAGGGCCAGAACAATACAAACTAATGGCTGTGTTGCTGATCACTTTACCCCTTGATTAAAGACACCCAATTATGGTGCAGAACAGTGTCGTAATTATGTTTCTTAATCACATCCAGGAGGTTTAATTGCCTTAACGATGTGTTTCATTAAATGAATTTAGGTATTATAGTCGACAGTTTTCATACACAGTTGTTTTCAAATTAACATAATATTAGACATCGTCATGGAAATTGTTTTAATAATCATAATTAGACGCACCCAGGCTTTGTCTGGTAAATGCTGAGAGACGGGTCGGCTCCTGCCTGGGGGCTGCCCTGGTCTCCTCCCTCCTTCTGCCCTCACTCCCAGTCTGGGAGGGCTTCAGCTTCAAGGCCCTTTGCTGTTATGTTTTCTGAAAAGTTACAAGTTCTGATTAATCTTTTTTGATGGCAAGTGGAGCAGAAAATATCCTTCCTCACCCCCCACTAAGTTTGATGGCATTTAGGGATATCTTTATGAGCAGAGGCTGTATAGACAAAATGCATTTAACATACAGGGTACAGAGGAAACATCTAACTTCTGCACCACCACCACCACCACCACCACCACCATCTCTGCAACCTGCGCCACAGTGAAAATCACACCTTCTATATTTGAGGGCAATATAAAGGTCAAAATACAAGTCTCGACAGTCATTCTTTAACAGAATCAATGTCCAAATCAATCCAAATTTGGAACCTAAAAGTCTCATTATCAAGCAACACTAGTAAGTTCTGATCGTCTCTATGGGGATTGTTTATGCTTACAGCATTCAACCTAGTTAATTCTTTTATCACAAAAAAGCAGAAAGCTACAATGAAATCAGCGCTCAGAGAATACAAGTGCATTTTTTCCTTGGCCTTCAGGCATTTGGAAGTAGAAATTTTGATGACAAACTCTTTAAAGAAACTTTACCCTCTTTGATGGGCCCTGGCATGGTTAACAATGCCATACAAGTGGAAAAGATTTCCAGGGAGAATATGGCCTTCAAATTTCATGCCAGTAGCCAGAAACTTGGAATCTCTTCTGGGTTTCACCACTGACCCCATTCATCTCTCCTCCTTACAATAATAAGTAAATTAGGGCTACCTCTAATTGTGCATCCCTGCAAAACTTTAGTTCCACCTTCTCTGAAACTCCTTTCTTTTTTGTTACCTTTCAAGCAAAGAGTAACACAGAAGAGAGGTGATTGCTTCTTCCACAAAGCACAGCATAATAAAATGTTTGATCAAAATATTTTAATAAAGATTCTTTCTGACATAGATACACATACAAATGGTCGTACATGGCTGTCATAGTCTGATTGACCTATTTAATATATATATTATTCTTTACACATCCAAAACCCGCCAACAGATCCATCACAGCTCCCAACTCACCATCCAACCTGACAAACTGAATTTGTATTATCTGCAAGGAGTGGAAAATAGCAGGACTCCATTTTTAAAAAAGATTTTCTTAATTTTCATAGGACGGAAAGGCAGTCAAACAGCCATGCAAAACTAAAACTGAAAGCTCACTTTGGGTAAATAGCTTCTTGTTCTTCCTTAGTTTTATTTCTTTTTAAATTTTATTTTTTTAGAAAAATAACAAAGGATTTCACACCATAGGCAAATCAAACCAGTCTTTTAACTTAAATAATTCTCCACAGTTAAAATAACTTATATATGTACATATATATTAAAAGCAATTAAATTAGACCTTTTAAAAATGCACAGCACAGCCTGGAAAAATATTTGCTTAGCATGTTCTTATGTATAGGATCTATTGCTGTGATGTTTTTCCCTTTTGGAATGTAAAGGAGTCCCCTTTCAAAAAAGAGATCAATTCATTCATCAATTAAGAATACACCTTTCCTGTAATTTTTGGACTGAAGCAATTTATTAAAGCTCAATTTAAATACAGGGATGATGCAACTGAAAATATCCAGGTGACCTTGCATAAACCTAAGCAGCTCAAATACACCAATATTTCTCTTCATACTTGTTGGCAAATAAACCTTTAAACACTTGGCACACAGTATAAGTAATCTATAAAACAATCTTAGAGGCATTAAAAAAATCTGCACATAAGACCCATGACCTTAACACATGATAAATACTGTTGATGTGGAAGGGTCATTGAAGAATAACAAATAAATACCATGAATTTTTAATACATCATTGCAGAGTAGAAAGTAACAAGGTGCACATAAATATTTTTAAATGCAATTCTTTCAGCCACAGTCAGTTTTTTTAATATCACTCTCGCCAAAACTTTGAGCATTTTCACAGGATTAAAGTTCAGAGACAATAAAAAATACAAGTCTTCCATAGCAACATGTCTCTCTCTCGCTCTCGCTCTCTCTCTCTCTCTCTCTCTCTCTCTCTCTCTCTCTCT
>NW_016804965.1:1743751-1762478 GCF_001698545.2 Rhinopithecus bieti
TCAGCTTCAAGGCCCTTTGCTGTTATGTTTTCTGAAAAGTTACAAGTTCTGATTAATCTTTTTTGATGGCAAGTGGAGCAGAAAATATCCTTCCTCACCCCCCACTAAGTTTGATGGCATTTAGGGATATCTTTATGAGCAGAGGCTGTATAGACAAAAATGCATTTAACATACAGGGTACAGAGGAAACATCTAACTTCTGCACCACCACCACCACCACCACCACCACCATCTCTGCAACCTGCGCCACAGTGAAAAATCACACCTTCTATATTTGAGGGCAATATAAAGGTCAAAATACAAGTCTCGACAGTCATTCTTTAACAGAATCAATGTCCAAATCAATCCAAATTTGGAACCTAAAAGTCTCATTATCAAGCAACACTAGTAAGTTCTGATCGTCTCTATGGGGATTGTTTATGCTTACAGCATTCAACCTAGTTAATTCTTTTTATCACAAAAAAGCAGAAAGCTACAATGAAATCAGCGCTCAGAGAATACAAGTGCATTTTTTCCTTGGCCTTCAGGCATTTGGAAGTAGAAATTTTGATGACAAACTCTTTAAAGAAACTTTACCCTCTTTGATGGGCCCTGGCATGGTTAACAATGCCATACAAGTGGAAAAAGATTTCCAGGGAGAATATGGCCTTCAAATTTCATGCCAGTAGCCAGAAACTTGGAATCTCTTCTGGGTTTCACCACTGACCCCATTCATCTCTCCTCCTTACAATAATAAGTAAATTAGGGCTACCTCTAATTGTGCATCCCTGCAAAAACTTTAGTTCCACCTTCTCTGAAACTCCTTTCTTTTTTGTTACCTTTCAAGCAAAGAGTAACACAGAAGAGAGGTGATTGCTTCTTCCACAAAGCACAGCATAATAAAATGTTTGATCAAAATATTTTAATAAAGATTCTTTCTGACATAGATACACATACAAATGGTCGTACATGGCTGTCATAGTCTGATTGACCTATTTAATATATATATTATTCTTTACACATCCAAAACCCGCCAACAGATCCATCACAGCTCCCAACTCACCATCCAACCTGACAAACTGAATTTGTATTATCTGCAAGGAGTGGAAAATAGCAGGACTCCATTTTTAAAAAAGATTTTCTTAATTTTCATAGGACGGAAAGGCAGTCAAACAGCCATGCAAAACTAAAACTGAAAGCTCACTTTGGGTAAATAGCTTCTTGTTCTTCCTTAGTTTTATTTCTTTTTAAATTTTATTTTTTTAGAAAAATAACAAAGGATTTCACACCATAGGCAAATCAAACCAGTCTTTTAACTTAAATAATTCTCCACAGTTAAAATAACTTATATATGTACATATATATTAAAAGCAATTAAATTAGACCTTTTAAAATGCACAGCACAGCCTGGAAAATATTTGCTTAGCATGTTCTTATGTATAGGATCTATTGCTGTGATGTTTTCCCTTTTGGAATGTAAAGGAGTCCCCTTTCAAAAAAGAGATCAATTCATTCATCAATTAAGAATACACCTTTCCTGTAATTTTGGACTGAAGCAATTTATTAAAGCTCAATTTAAATACAGGGATGATGCAACTGAAAATATCCAGGTGACCTTGCATAAACCTAAGCAGCTCAAATACACCAATATTTCTCTTCATACTTGTTGGCAAATAAACCTTTAAACACTTGGCACACAGTATAAGTAATCTATAAAACAATCTTAGAGGCATTAAAAAAATCTGCACATAAGACCCATGACCTTAACACATGATAAATACTGTTGATGTGGAAGGGTCATTGAAGAATAACAAATAAATACCATGAATTTTAATACATCATTGCAGAGTAGAAAGTAACAAGGTGCACATAAATATTTTAAATGCAATTCTTTCAGCCACAGTCAGTTTTTTTAATATCACTCTCGCCAAAACTTTGAGCATTTTCACAGGATTAAAGTTCAGAGACAATAAAAAATACAAGTCTTCCATAGCAACATGTCTCTCTCTCGCTCTCGCTCTCTCTCTCTCTCTCTCTCTCTCTCTCTCTCTCTCTCTCTGGGTTTTATTTCCCCCTCACTTAAGTCAACATTTCAAGTTTTTCTCCTGGCTCAGAATCAAAATTTATTTTCAAGTGCCCTTTCTGATTTGTCTGAATGAATATTCCATCTCATGCTACCCAACCCCTCACTCCTCCTCTCCCCCTCAGCACTAGCCAAATTCACAATTATTAGTAGGATTAGTATTTTGCCATTCAAACACTCTCCAGGCTTAATAACCAAGCACTACTTCTCAACTTATTTTTCACCTTTAAGGAAGATTCCACTTCCTCGCGGTCTAGGCTGCCACCAAAGTTGCCACTTTTCTGAGAAAAAAAAGACATCCATACTCCATCCCAACTCCACCTCCCTCCTCCCTCCCTCCCCACCCCAAAGACCGAGATTCTGGGGATGTCAAGGCTAAAAGTCCCGTTTGTCTCTGATACTTCTCCTCAGTTCTTGCCTCTGCTTTGTTTGCTCTGCAAGTGTTTCACAACTACGAGAGGACCAAAATAAAGGGGGTGGGGAGCAGCTTTTCGCTTTCCTCTAGATTTTGGGTAGGTCTTGTGTTTTTCGGGGGTGTGTTTAAGGCTTCTCCGTGCACTGTTTGCAGAGGCTAGAGGAGACGCTGTTGAAAAGGGCGCACTTCTCCGGGCAGGAGGCAGCCGGGGGCAGCCCGGCGCTGAACGGGTAGCCGGCCGCCTGCTCGTAGGCGCCGAGAGCCGGGTGCAGGGCAGCAGCTGCTGCCGCTGCAGCCGCCGAGCTGGGCAGGGAGGCAGCCGAGATGGCTTGGCCCTGGTTGAGGTAGGCGACTAGGCGCCGCATCTCCTCCAGGGCCTGCGCCTGCATGAGGATGTAGTTCTTGGCGAGTAGCAGCGTGGCGATCTTGGAGAGCTTTCGCACCGACGGGCTGTGCGCGTAGGGGATCACCGCGCGCAGCTCGTCCAGCGCGTCGTTCAGGTCGTGCATCCGCCGGCGCTCTCGGGCATTGATGTTAAGCCGCAGCGCTTTTTGCTCTTTGGATTTCTTGCTGCTGCTGCTGCTGCTGCTGCTGCCGCCGCCGCCACCGCCGGCGCCGCCACCGCCACCGCTAACGCTGCTGCTACCCCCGCCGCCGCCGCCGCCGCCCAGGCCCCCCGGGGGGACGCTGGCGCCGCCGTGGAGGTGGGCATTGGAGCAGCCTTCGGCTGCCTTCGCGCCACCACCTCCCGCTCCCGGGGAGGCCCGCGGGTCGGCTACTCCGGCTCGCAGCACCAGCTCGCAGCGACCGTCGCTGTCGTCGTCGGGGCTCTGCTCGCCGCCGCTGCTCTCGGCCACCGAGCCCCGGCTAGCGCTTTCGCCGTATTTGAGGCGAAGGGCGGCCCCAGCCGGCAGGCTGCTCAGGCTAGGGTCGCTCCCAACGCCGGCCGTACCTACTAGCAGCCCGGGGACACCCACCCCGCCGCCGCCGCCGCCACTTCCCGCGCCGCCGCCGCCGCCGCCGCCNCTCCCGGTTTCTCCTTCCTCGTAAATAAAATGAAGCCAGGGTTCTGCCAGGACACCAGGCCGCGGTGACGGACGGAAGGGCCAGGCGTCGGGAGGCTCGCCCGGCGGGGTCGAGTGGAAGGCAAGGACGAGGGTAGCCTCCGTAGACCCTCCGCCCAGGCCCAGAATGCCGCCGCCGCCGCCGCCGCCTCGGCTCCGGAGTCAGGCGGCCCCACAGACGCGCACGAGCCGGGCTCCGGAGCTGGTGCGCGCGTCGGTCCTGGTGCTGCCGGCAGCCCTCTCCCCTTCTTTCTTTTTCTTTTTCGCCTTCCCCCGCGCTCGCCGCCTCCTCTTCTTCTTCTTCTTCGTCTCCAGCCGATGGTGCTGGCTGCTGGGGCTCACCATGGGCCGCGGCCCCGCATGGTGGGAGGGTGGGCGCGGAGGGAGTGGAGCCGCCGCCGCAGCCGCCGCCGCTCTGAGCCCAGCCCCGCGCCTCCTCTCCGCACCGTTTATCTTGCTTGGATTCACCTTCAAGAGATTTCCGGACCCATCAACCAGCCGCCGCCACAGACGGGGGAGTCTTTTACATCATTATCTCTGAGTAGGTTATTATGAAGAAGACTCGCCTGTTGGGACAGCGCTTTCTACCCAATCAGGTTAACGTTTTAATTAATAGGATTAAAACGGTAACAAACAATCGCAGGCGCTATCTGGCCGCGAGTCTGAATAGTTTCATTTCCCAGGTCTGAAGACGGGCAGCAGCTAGAGCTTTATAAAAGGCGCCTGCTCCATTATTCTGCCTGCCATCTGTATACACAGCTTAGCGCATATGTTTGCAAGGCGCTGGGTCCTGTTAGTAACCCAACAACTGCCTTTAGCTTGACATGTGTGGCGACTTTCACTCATCAATGAGCACACTAAAAGCCCTACTTAAAGCCGAGGATGTTCTTTGCTCCTTCAGCAAATTGTAGATCGGCGGCGAAGCCTGCGAGTCCTGTGGAAAGCAGACGCCCCCACCCACCGCACCCCACCCCCCACTGCCCTTCCCTCGCCACTGCTGTCTCAGCTTATGCTAAATTACCCTTCCGGGCGAGAATTATACTCCACCCCTGTTAGTAGGATGACTGGGTCTGGATTTGGGGATGGGACTTTCCGAGAGGAGGTGGTGTCCCAGCTGACTTGCCCAAAATTCACTCTAGATTTTCAGCTAGTCAGAGAGCAAAGCAGTCGTCCCCCCGAACACTCAGCCTCATTTCCACACTCCCCACTGCCCATTTCCTTCCCAAATGGGAAAAAGAAAGGAAAAAAAGCAAAATGAAGAGCGAGTGATCATGCAGCCCATTTTTTTGTTATTGTTTGTTTAAGGTGGGGTGGGAGTGATTTTGCAGTGGTCTCCAAATAACTGTTAACAGTGATGATAATTGTGAAGTACACAATTTCCTAAGCTGGAAAAAAGAAAAGAAACAAACAAACTGGTTTCTCAAACTTTCCTTAAGATGAAAATCTGGTTGCTTCAAAAGAGTCAGCTTCACCAGGAGTCAATTCCGCTCCCACACCAAGTGAGGCATTTATGCATATTTATTTACCCGGAAGCCATTTAAGGACATCTGGATCAGCCTCGGTTGTTCTTGGAGGGTTCGGGAAGGGAGAATGTGGAAACAAGCGCTCCTCTCCGGATGGGCAGTGGTACACGCGGTCCTCTCACTCCTGAGTTCGGTCTCTGGGTACACATGGTATTTAGCAGCTGGTTTTCATCCTTATGACATAAGTAAAAACAATATTTCCCAAAACCGTCCAATAACTCTTTCTTATATGGCAGAATTACTGAAGACTATGCAATTTTTGGTTTCTCTGGTTTCATTAAAAACCTTTTAATTGTGGCTTTCAGAGTTGGCCCCAGGTGTTGGACTCTTTTCATTACATTTTGCTCTAATGTGATGAAATTCTAATTCTCTCCTTACCATATGGTTAAATTTCCCCACTGAGAATTAGTTGAAAAAGGAGAAATAATCTATTAATCTCTGTAATAGAATCACAAATGAGGTTCGCCACAGAACCTGTTTTTGAATGGTAATGTCAGAACAGTTGGGCACCTTATTTCATGAAGGAAGGGTGAGGGCAACATAAAAATGTCAGTATTTTCACCTGGAAAGGATGAAAAGGGGCCCAGCAGTATCTTTCCATAGTAATTCCCTGAGATCCAATCTTCAGGGGACAGAAATACTACGTAGACGTCGGTTATCTACGCTCCTTTGGATGTCCTGGAACCTAAAGATTGAGAAAGATCAGGCGGGGCTGCGGGGGGCTCTTGTGCCTGAGACCAAGACCGGGGGTTCTGCAGGCTTGAGCTGTCCCACGTGTCTCATCTGGGACCCGGAGATTGTTTACGTGCAGGGCGGCCCCTCGCTCACCGCACCCCTCCCACCGTTCCTCCCCTGGCATTCGCAGCTGTTAACCTCTCCCTTTAGAAAACTAAAGACACGCTAGTGTTACTGTTTTTCAATTAGCAGCTTTGTTTTCACTGGGATCATAAACAAAGGTTCTCGCTAAACCTAAATGGGTCGTGTATGCATGACACTAAGTTATCAAAGTCCTTGGGTCACTTTCGGGAGAGCAGAGGCTGGCCGGGTCTTGCCTCTGGGCAGAGTGGGGACACATCTCACAATGTCTGACTTAGTTCTCCAGCCAGCTTGCCCTTTTTGTGGGCTACCACCTTACGCGGGGCGCCAGGATTCCTGCCGGCCCGAAGTGGACATTTGAAGCGGGAAGGATCGATCATGCCTGGGACTGGTGCGGGGCGCCATGCGGGACTGTGAGCGGCAGAACCGGGATGGCAGAGCAGGGGCGACACTGAGGGCAGTAAAGGCCCTGCCAGCTCAGCTAGACCCAGGATCTTCGCAGGACCTTTGTCTTTCGCCCTTAGACAACAAACACTTGAGCGCACCTCGTGGCCCTTCCCCGACCCCACCTCCACGACCTCCTACCACCTCCCTCCTCTCCCTGGCCATCCAAACTTCTGGAACAAACTTTTGCACAACTTCATTTTACTCGGTAGGTGCCAAAGCCTCTTCCTTTTGTAATTCAAGAAAATCCCCCTAGTCTTCCGGGAGGAGGTGGCTGCTTAATAGTCGCTGAAAACTTTGCTTTGGGAAACGGCCGAAGAATTTATGGAAGCTCTAAATGGCCTTACAACAACCGTTGGGGAATGGTCTTTGAGGTTTATGCCTCGTAAACTTTTGCTGATTGCTTCTGGGAAGTTGTCAGGCACTTAACACTGCATTTATCTTACAGGGCAATGAAAACACATCTGCCCGGTGTCTCGTTACTTGGTTTAATCGTCGCCAGCCCTAAGTCACGGCCTGGGCTCCTGCTCCTCAACTGTGTGGGATCCCGCCGCCTGGTTTCGGCCGGGCAGAGGGGTGACGTCAGCCGCTCACACAGTGCCCCCTGGCCGCTGGAGCTCGGGAAATCTGTGCGCTCGAACTTGGCTCCGCCAAGAAAGTGGGCAAGGATCCGGGCTCCTGATGGAACTGGCAAGTTGGAAAAGTGGCAAAGGAAAAGCCAACGTGAGCGCTTTCGGCTTGCACGGACAGAAAGGGTGGGAAATCAGGTCACGGCGAAATCTTCTGACTCACAGATGACCGCTTAGAATGAAATTACGGAAGAGAAGTCCTCTGACTCTGCAGTTTCACAGAGGATCACTGAGTCACCAAAGCTATTGGGAAATAGGAGCAGAGGACTGCCCCCAGTCTGACGGCAGCAGGGGTACGGGGGACAGTTCGGGACACTCCGGGGACCGAGCGGGCAGTGGGCGCCTTCCCTGAGGAACACCCAGCCCAGCGCCCCAGGTTCTGGGCTGGTTGGCTCATCGAGACTGGTTGGCCAAAGCATCAGGAAAGGGAACGTTTTCGGCCGGGTGTTTGATACCAAATTATAAACGCCAGGGCAGCTTGTGTAAAGGTGAATATCGTTTTGTTACTGCGGGAGGGAATACACCTACTGCTTTGAAAGGATTTTAAAATATTCATCAAGCAACACCGCATTGAAACTAGTGCATTGAGCTGCAGACCAAACTAATTTCTAGGTACTATTTAAATTCCTTAATGGTCATCTTGATATTTGCTTGAAATTTGGGATAGGAACCCAAATAAAATCAGAACGGAACATAATCTACTGTAAAGAGCAAAGCCAGGAGTTCCTCTTTGTTATTTTTATAGTCATGATAAATAGTTTATTACTTCACTAGTTTGAAAAGTTACAAGTCTGAATTTGAGGAGCTATGTGTGTTTTCTGAGAAGGAAAATTGTCTCTCTGTGTGTTTCAATTTATCTCTTTCAGAACATTCTAAAAGTAAAACAAAGTTTGGCAAAATGACAACTTTTGCTTGAGAACAGCTCTGGAAAAGCGAATCCACTGAGAGCCGTAGGAATTCTCCGCCAGCTGTGCTTCCCCAGCCGAGGAGGAATCCAACCCGGAATATCATTTCTGGTCCCCACCTCAGAGGCCCCAGCTGGACCCTCTCCCGAAAACTGCTCGGGGAGGGGGGTGCGGTCTCAGCGCCCTCCACTGCGGGGTCCAAGGCTCAGTAGCCGGGCGCGACCCCAACGCTCCAAGCCCAGCATTCTTGGCAGCTCTCCAGGCCCCAGTCAGAGGCACATTGACCTTGAAGTTGCACTTGACGCGCCCACCTGGGGCTGCCTGGTGGCGCCTGGGTCAGCTTGAAACCCGCGGGACTAAGGGGGCTAGGTGTGAGGTTCACCATCCCGCGCCCCCGCCGGATTTGGGAGCACGGGACCTACCTGGAGGCAGAGAGATTCCAGCCCATCAAGTTCCAGAGGTCAAGCCTTTCGGCGTCGTTTTGTCGTCTGTATTTTCTCATCCCCTTCGCCAAGTCCTACAAAGCTCACTTCAGAGAGACTGGGTCCACATGTGTGGGCTCATGAAGAGGAGGACAGCGAGGGTGACGACGCTGGGGAACTAGCGCGAGCTGGCCTATTCCTGGCAGTGCGCCAAGGGCCCCCCGTCTTGCTAGTCTTTCCAAGTTGCTTGGCTATTCCAAAACTCGACTGTGGAAAAGTTGAAACTTGTTCATATAACGTTCTTTCGAAAAGATTTTCCTTGTCTGTATCTATTTTACAGAAAAGATGTTGGTCCTCACTACTGTTTGGCGACGAGTTAGCCTAAATTTGGACAGACCTTGAAGAGAAATCCTGAGCCCTGGGAGGCAGCCTTTTCAGCGCGAGGTGCACACACAGGTCCCCGAGCCCACTACGAGGGTCTCACCTGGGTCCCGCGTGGTCTTTCCCCACCTTGGCGACTTTGAAGGCCAGGGGACCGTACAGTGAGCGAATAACTTGGCGCCTGCATTATCACTGCTGAAACCCCAGAGAACAATGTAGGACATGCGGGTGGAGGTAGAGCAAAACTAGTGAAAAGAATTTATGAGGAATTCATAACCTCCTTGCCTACTTGGGACAACTCCTTCATTCAGTTGTCCGCCCTAGGGGACTGTCATGCTTATTTGTGTCACATGCGTCTCTTCCCTGGAATCTTATCATCACAGAATATTAAACATTTAAAAAAATTTTAAAGATTAAACTTGTTCGAGGTAAAAATGGTAAACACTGTTAGGGATTGCCTGGCGTGTACGAATTAAGGAAAGAAAGAAACTGAAAATTCAGCTCGGCTTTGGGAATTTTAGCTTTGCGATTTAAAACCCACAGCGCCATCTCCTGGTAATAAGGAGAATATAGCGATGGATGATAATACTGAAATGCTGACTATGAAATACTCAAATAAGAGAAACGCCTCAAAAATTATTTCAGTGATAGGTTGATTATGATTACAAAACATGATCTGACATGGACATTTATTATCATTAAAAGTTATCAGACAGAATCCTGGAAGCTAATGATTTGTAAATAGAAGTTTGTATATTTATACATACATATATTTTATAGATTCAGATGCTTATGCTGTGAATTTATGATAAGATATGATTCTATAATTTATCATAAATACATAATTTTATAAAACAGTTCTCTGTTTTGCTTTTGTGAATGATTTTAACCATATACGGTAGAAAAGAATAATAGGATATAGAGATACAGGGAAACATAAAATCTCCTAGTTCCTCATTGCATTTTACTAGTCAACATTAGTAAATACTTTAGTCCCATTTGTCTCAATAACCCCTCACTTTAATCTAAGTCTTCTATCATGGAATCTTACAAAATGTCTTATTGTCTTAATGTTAAGACGTCATGACAAGAATGTGTTAACATTATTCATACATTCTGATCCTGAAATATCATCTGAAGTTAAATTATTTTCCAAAAGTTTGATGCACATAATAGAATCATAAATACCTAATACTATTTTTATTAAAATGTTTCTGAAGTATTCTTTCGAGCTTGCTTCCTTTTATAAATAAGTTTGAAACACACTAAAATTTAGAGATGATATCCCTATTAAAAACATTTCTCCTCCATGATTGTATACACAGGCCAGATGCTTGACATAAAATAAAAGTAGATATGCTTTCTGTAGTGTACAAAATATTATGAATATCCTTCAAAATTGTAGATCAAACAGACAAATATAAACTTTACTTCAGTTGAAAGATTCATTTTATTTGATTAATTAAAGTAAAGCTCTATTAAGCCAAATATTTGGACTCATTTACACTGTCAATGTAAGAGTTCCCATTTGAAAGAAAGTTGATTATATAAAGGAGGAAGTAGATAAACGGATGGTTATCTAGAGAGCTTTTCACAGTTAAATTTTGAAATTTAACATGGATAAGTTTGATATCTTCTCAAACATCTTTGATGAGGTCATTTGATCTATTCTAGCAATGCAGTATTGTTGCACATCATCATTTTAACTTATGTTTAAGAAAGATTTAACTTGGCTTTTTATTTTATCTGGCTGAAAACTGTACTGATTGAATTGTCCATGAGGGAAATACACACGCGCGCGCGAACACACACACACGTGTATATATGTATGTATACCTATATATGTGTGTGCTATATTTACACAGTAATAAGCAAGTCTTGTAAAAAGGAAATCAACAGCTGCAAGGCATCATGATAAGAGTGTCTTAACATACAAATGACATTTCTCTAATGAAATGTTTCATCCAGTTACCTGAAGGCAGCCATCATTTGCTTCCAATGGTGTTGGCAGACAAACCAGGCTGCCTGTCTATTGCAGTACAGGGCCCACATGGAGAACGGACATTATCACGTGGGTGGCATGGAGACATTAAAGTTAATCTTAAAAGCAATTTAAGAGCCTTCTGGGCTTTAGGTACTTCTGAAAAAAAAAATCTCCCACTCCCTCCAAGGATGACAAGTTGAGATTTCCCCAGAAAGATTGTTTTGCAATACATGTACTTAAACATTCTTATTCCCTTGAGTTGCTTTCCATATTTTCAAGAACAATGCTCATGATGCTCATGGGGGGAAAAGGGCAGGGGAAGGAATAAAAGAAGGATGAAAGGAAGGCAGGCAGAGGAAAAGTAAATATGTCGTCTTGAGGCCAGATAATGTATTTTGTGTGTTTAGTGAATGTGGAAAGTACTTGTCTAATAAAGATACTGTTTGCTTTTCTTTTACAAAAAAAGTTTTTGAGGTATAATTTTTACATATTTCCAGACCTGATTGCACTTCTCTGTGAATTGCTTTAAATGGTTGGAGTAGGTATACTATAGGTATCGTAGGTATAGTAGAAATAAAACATCCCCAGCAGAGTATGTAATCTCGGGCAATTTCCTTGATTCTACTTAGCCTCGGGAGGAGAATGAATCTATTCATCACATCTTTCCTGACTACTTCAGGGTACCTCAGGGTATTAATCAAATGAGACTATGAGAAAGCATTGTGTAAACACTAAAATGATATGTGAATTTAGCATCAACACTTTATTACGATTTTTTGTATTTCATCTAAACCAGTTCAGTCACCTTTCATTTTCATTGTTAGTTTGTAATTTATTTACTTTTTCTATCACAACTTTCAGGCATTGGCAGATTTGAGAGCATCTTCCCCTGTTTGGGCCATGTCTGAGGGTCATGGGAGAAGGAGCATACCTGTTTTGACTTTTATTTCCACATCCACAGTGCCCTCACCCACCACTGCCTCAGCCTTCTCTGGCTAAGAATATCCCTGTTGCTCTTGCTGCAGAGTGCTTGCTCTCTTAAACTGAATGCATTTGTTTCTACTCTGTTACACAGTGATCACCATAAGTGTGAATTGACTGAACTAGCTTTATATGTATAGAGAAATGATTGTGGGGTTGGCTCCAAGTCAGTTCTTACTTGGATATCGTACTAGGGTTCTATTCTTCACCACAATCTTCTATTAGAATGTGTTCAGATGTGTAGAGTGCACTTTTTAGTTTAGTGACATTTCTTAAATGAATAATTACTTCATTTATCTTTATTCTTTCCAGATTATGAATATAAAAGCTTTGTGAATCCACATCTATCCTTGATCTTAGTGTGCTATTTGTTGCTTCTTCCCTATGGCTAGATGCATCAATGCTATTATTATTTTCGTTGTTTATGATCTATCAGGCAGTTTCCAATTCAGATGACAGTGTTCACCTTGAAGAAGCCAATTTGAATTAATTTTTTAATGAGAGATTGATGGAGACACTGTATGTCAAAGGTCTAAATTTATTACACATCTTGCCTTCCCCCCCACTAATTTTGTTATTATTTTTTTTTTTATCAAGAAAGGTAATCAGGTTTGTCTGAATTATTTTTTCTTTTTAAATCTCAGCTATTTATTGCCCCAGGTTTCGTTATTCTGCAAGTGCTTGAAGATAATTTCTACTTAAATTTTGTTCTTTTACTAAAATCAAAGTTAAATCAGTTCTGTGTGGATTGAGATATACAGTTTAAGTAATGAAACCATACATTACTATTTTTACAGAGACAGTTTTTATAGACTTGAAGTGGAAAGACTTTCTAAGCAAGACAAAACCCAAGGAGTCACACAGGGAAAGGATGTCACATTTAAGCATGCACAAAGCAATTACAACTTCTGTTCTCTGAAGAAAAATACCACAAAGAAAGTTGAAGGACAAATGACCAACTGGGGGAAAAGAAACACATCAAACATGCAAAGAGCTTCTACAAAACACGAAACTCTTATACAAAAATAGAAAAATAATTTAAGCTGGCAATTAGCAGAAAAAAATATAAATGTCCAAACAATGGATAAAAGATGTTCAAGATCATTAATAAAATAAAATATGAATTAAGGCAGTTTTAAAATAGGCCAAATTTTAAAATATATGTGGAATTATAATGAAAATGTTGTGGTAAAATTAGTATAAAACAGAGGGATGGTGATTTGGAGTCCAACATCTAAAAATCCACCCTACAGAAAGAATGGCACGAGTACATATATATATGAAGATTTTCTTAAATGGCGGAAAATATGAAAATCTAAGTGTTCTTTAGTAACCAAATGATTAAATAAATTATGATACCTCCATTCCATAAAAAGCTGTTATAAAAAGGAAATGTGGTATATCTATACATACACTGACCTCGAAAACCATTTCCGATACATAATTAAGTTTAAAAGCAAGATGTAGAATATAGCATGGCAATATTTGGTATTTTTTAGAAAGAAGTGTGTGTCCCTTTCTGATGTTCAGAATGTTGAAAATAGGACATGGTGGGTCCTCTGGGGCAAAGTTCCTGATTTCCTGGGTCATTTGGTAGGAAGCGTGATCAACTGTGCAGACTGTACAGGGTCCAGAAATCTGTATCTCATCATTGTGAAGTGGGCATTGACTGGTGGCTTAGCCGACCTCCTGCTGCTGCTGGCGTGGGAGCCACGCCGATGGCCAGGGTCAGGGAAGGCAAACCAGAGCGCAGAGAGAAGGTACCTCCAGCAGCCGAAATCCCACCACGAAAGCATACCAGAGAAGAGATGGCGCGTTTCTTATTTTGAAGATCATGTGGCGATCATAGTAAACAATAAAGGCCATATTAAAGGTTCTGCTATGCCAGGACCAGTTGTAACACAGATAAAAAAAATTAAAATTATTTGCCAGCCCTCTTTCCTATTTTATTTTTGTGTGTGGATACATGCAGAAAAAAAGTTACTGAACATTTTTTAATAACTTTAATTTAATTACCACTGGTAACTGGTATTGGAGGGTCAAGAATGAGGTTTTTCATAAATTACTGTAAGTACTTCCCCAAAGAAGTAGAGGGATTATGGGCAACAGATATTTACTGTCTGTTTTATATAGTTTTTTTTTTTTTTTTTTTTTTTTTACAATTAAAGAAGCTTAAAATAAAATATTAAATAAGTAAAAGTGTTAATATTTCCCCAGGTCCTTTGCTTCATGATTCATTCTCTTCCCTATCAAAAAATGTTGAAAGTAGTTTTCCTAATTTCAAATGCTTGCACTCCATAATTTTATCCCTCCTCCTCCAAATTCCATTACCTACAACCATTTTCTTTCATGTTATTTGGGTTAAGAATTTGTTTTAAATCAATCATGACATTTATGAGCAATTTGTTTTGTTTTGGCTTAACCACTGATACCAACGTTTCTTTACTAGTCATTGAAGTTTTGAAGAAAATTTATAACATTAAAATGCAAGATGATCATATTGCAAAATTAGTAACTTTATTGAATTCCAGTAGAGTAACTCAGTTTTACCTTGTAAATTAAGCCATTTTATGTTAATATTTTAGCATGATCACAGAACTGTTTTTTAAATAGCATAGAAAATATAGATTTTTGTAGAGCAAGAATTCGCACTTTGAGCTTTGACAAAATGATTTTGGCATTTTATTTTACCCCTTTTATCTCTTTATGTGTGCTTGTGTTTTAATTTGCCCATTCTATCTCCTGGTTCAAAAGTGAAACAACAATGGTTTTTGCTTTCGAGGTTACTAAAATTCACACTTTAATCTTTCAGGGACTGCTATTTTCCAGTCACACTCAGATGTCTGATTGTCAGCTTTATATCTCAGAAAGCATTCCCCGCAATTCAGGTATAGTAAAGTATCTAGCTCCAGCTAGCCTCTGTGTACTATATAACTTTTATAGTCATTATAAAAAATAATTTATTGAAAAAACTTAAGCCTTTTCCAACTCAGGTGACTTTTGATTTAAATGTCTGTGATCTTGGTTATGGTAATCAGTGATGGTGGATTTTTTTTTTCTGGATTAAGTTTGCTGTTTATATTACAAAGTTTAGAAAATATGAAAGTAATAGCAACTCAAAGATAGCTGGTTAGAAAAAATGAAGAGTCTGTAGTTCACATTTTACCATTACTTGCTTTAGATTCACATTTAATACAAGGCCTGGAGAAATTTCCTATTTTTTGTGTCATATTTTCCTCTTCTATATATTTTACTTTATTTGCACTGCTACATAGTAAAGTCTAAAATATAGTAAGCCTCACTCTGCTATGATTATTTATTAGAAATACCTTGTTAGGTGAAATTATGGGACGCAACTTAAGCTATTAACAGTAACATTAGACATTCAGAATAACAATTAATTATTAAAAGATTTTTAGGAGGTTACTTAAAAGTGATGGCACGGGTAACAAATCTCTGTGAATGCTTAACTGCTTAACCTCTAAAGACATAAACTCTCGATATATTGTGATCTGAATTTGAAGGAGCTGTGCTGACAGTGTTATTTCCTATGCACACGAATGTAGCTGACAAGATCAATGTGTCCCCTGCAACCCTTAGATGATCAAGCCAGGAATTGCATTTCTTGCTTGCAAGGTGTGTTTCACTACCTCTGGGTTGCTTTGTTACCTAGACTTTAGGCATTAAAATGAAATCACTTCTTGCTCAAATGCAAATGCAAATAGCACCAAGCTATTTTTATATTTGCCAACTGAGCTATTCTGACTCGGACTGTGGTCAAAGCAATTAAGTCATCTTTCATCTGTGGGTAGTTTGATGTGCCAAGACCCAGAAATATCATTCGTGTTGATCATGCTACCATTTTAAAAAAAAAACAATTTGCATACTACTTAAGCTCAGAGCAACTCTTCATTGTTTTTTGAGTTGTTCTTTGGTTTTTGTATTATCAAACTCCCTATATTTTCTAGTTACCAATGCTGATATTACAGCTTTTTTTTCTTTTAAATGCATGGTCTTACTTTTTAATTTTTGAAAGATACAATGATACAGAATAAAAATGTTGAAAACAATCTCAGACTACAGTGAAGAGGGAAACTTTTCTCCCTTGTTTAGTGAATACAGTCACTTTTTGTGAAATCTGATGCTAATTAAGATATAACATGATTGTTACATATTGCAGTTTTAAAATCAATCTCTTCTGTCTACTTTCTAAGAATAATAAAAAAGAAGAGAGCAAAATCTCTTCAAGGAGACACTTGAAGAGATCTGAAAATTGCTAACATGTTTAATAGGATATCTTAGATAACTGTGTGGAATAAAAGAATCCCCCACATTAAAAGAAGACTCAAAAGAGGAAATGTATCACAGAGGCTAACAGACGACAATGTGTCTTAGAAACTATTGATTATTAGTGAGTGTGACTCATAACAGAGGTGACAGTTTTGTACCATGGGTATGTTTGGGAAGTAAAGGAAAAAACAGAGTGCTCCAGCAAGAATTCCTTCAGTCTATTTTTGAAGCGTAACAGTCCTGCAAGTTGAAACTACTTCAGATCGCATTGTCAGGAGAAAATGTGATGCATGATTTTTATAAGAGTGAGTGGGAGTTGAAAACTCACCTGAAGGAGAAGAATCAGGAAAACTCCTGCCCTTGTGAAGCATGTCAGAGTAATGTTTGTAACCTGAATTAAGGTAAGTAGTGACAAAACCTATTTAAATATTTCCACAGTGCATCTATCTGTGCTAACTTGATTCTGTTCAGGGCAGTACAATTCTACTCAATTTGATGAAGAGCGATGCAGTAAATCTTCAAGTCATCTATCAACAGGGCTATCTTCCTTTAAACCTTGAGTCTAATATTATTTCATTGGGAAACAGATATCTAATTAATGCTTTATTTGTGAATTCAGTTGTTTTTAAATAACAAAACAATTTTTTTGAGGTGATGTATTTATCATTGGGAAACTCCAGATGCTATGAAGAGGAGTAATGGTGTAATCCTGCTGAAGCTATTGAATGTCCGTATTACCCTAGATGGTGCCACTGCCACCTAGTGGTAAGTACCTGAATTTGTAGACGTGGCTCTAGCTATAGGCACACTGAGTGTGTAGTTAATACCATATGATTTCAGTAGCAACAACCATTATATCATATATAAAAAATTTTTCTACCATTGATTGAATGCAGCAACATTTACTTTTTTCTGTACTTAAGGAAAGACACTTCCTTTTATCACAATCTCCCGTTCTTCTTAGCTCTATGTACATTCCATTACCTTTATAATTGCATATAGAGTTTACTTTAGAAAAGAGATAGAAAATAATCATAGACTGCTAAGCTTGTACATTTATTTGGAAGTTACAAAGGCACTTATTGCAAAATGGGCCATTAAATAGACAAACAGGTACTTCTTAAAATCTCATTTTATAATATAAAAATAGATGTTATGGATTTTCCATTTGCTCAAATGCATAACGTAATTTCAACACTTCGCATCCTTGTAATTATTTAAGATTTTTACGGTTTTCTGGTGAATGCCTTTATATATCTTAGCTTTCTCTCTTTCACTGATTGTTATCTTTGTTTTTAACACATCTGTAAACACATTTGAAATTTCATACTCATATTCAGGTTTCATTTTATTTTCATTGAGATTTTACTTTAATTTGCAACTGTGAATGATTATGCACTTTGTCTTATGCCTTAAAGAGAGAAAACATACTTGCAGTCGTGTTCTGTGAACCCTACACAGGAACATGGATTGCTCCATTACTTGCCCATTCACATTCCAGAGCACTAGGTGAAATAAGGGAAACAGAATCAAATGTGATGTTCCTGGGGAAAACAGGAAATCAAATGCATTGCTGGCTAAGCCTAGCATTTTTTTGCATTCCTATTGGAAGTTTAAGAATTCATGGAACCTGCATTCTGGTTTTATTTTTCTCAATTAAATTGTGTGAACCTTAGACAAGTCTTTTAACCTCTCTGAGCTTGTTTCTTTTTTAAAAAATTTAAAAAAATTTTATTTTATTTTCCTTCAAATTCCGGGATGCAAGTGCAGAACATGCAGGTTTGCTACATAGGTATACATGTGCCATGGTGGTCTGCAACCTATCAACTCATCATTTAGTTGTTAAGCCCCACATGCATTAGCTATTTGCCCTAATGCTCTCCCTTCCCTTGTACCCCCACCACAATTGGCACCGGTGTGTGTTGTTCCCCTCCCTGTGTCCATGTGTTCTCATTGTCCAACTCCCACTTATGAGTGAGAACATGCGGTGTTTGGTTTTCTGTTCCTGTGTTAGTTTCCTGAGGATGATGGTTTCCAGCTTCATCCATGCCCCTGCAAAGCACATGATCTCATTCTTTATATAGATATAGATATAGATATAGATATAGATATAGATATAGATATAGACACAGATATAGATACACTTTAAGTTCTGGGATATATGTGCAGAACATGAAGGTTTGTTACATAGGAATACACATGCCATGGTGGTTTGCTGCACCCAAGAACCCATCATCTATATTAGGTATTTCTCCTAATGCTATCCCTCGCCTAGCCACCAACCCCCAGATAGGCCCCAGTGTGTGATGTTCCCCTCCCTGTGTTCATGTGTTTTCATTGTTCAACTCCCACTTATGAGTGAGAACATGCGGTGTTTGGTTTTCTGTTCCTGTGTTAGTTTGCTAAGAATGATGGTTTCCAGCTTCATCCATGTCCCTGCAAAGGACATGAACTCATCTTTTTTTTTTTTTTTAATTTTTTTTTTATTATACATTAAGTTCTAGGGTACATGTGCATAATGTGCAGGTTTGTTACATATGTATACTTGTGCCATGTTGATGTGCTGCACCCATCAACTCGTCAGCACCCATCAATTCATCATTTATATCAGGTATAACTCCCAATGCAATCCCTCCCCCATCCCCCTCCCCATGATAGGCCCTGGTGTGTGATGTTCCCCTTCCCGAGTCCAAGTGATCTCATTGTTCAGTTCCCACCTATGAGTGAGAACATGCGGTGTTTGGTTTTCTCTTCTTGTGATAGTTTGCTAAGAATGATGGTTTCCAGCTGCATCCATGTCCCTACAAAGGA
>NW_016804965.1:1764186-1783005 GCF_001698545.2 Rhinopithecus bieti
TAGATTGCAAAATTTTCTCCCATTCTGTAGGTTGCCTGTTCACTCTGATGATAGATTCTTTTGCTGTGCAGAAGCTCTTTAGTTTAATTAGATCCCATTTGTCTATTTTGGCTTTTGTTGCCATTGCTTTTGGTGTTTTAGTCATGGAAGTCTTTGCCCAGGCCTATGTCCTGAATGGCATTGCCTAGGTTTTCTTCTAGGGTTTCTATGGTTTTAGGTCTTACATTTGAGTCTTTGATCCATCTTGAGTTAATTTTTGTATAAGGTGTAAGGAAGGAGTCAAGTTTCAGTTTTCTGCAGATGGCTAGCCAGTTTTCCCAACACCACTTATTAAATAGGAAATCCTTTCCCCATTGCTTGTTTTTATAAGGTTCATCAAAGATCAGATGGTTGTAGGTGTGTGGCATTATTTCTGAGGCCTCCCTGTTCTGTTCCATTGGTCTATATATCTATTTTGGTACCAGTACCATGCTGTTTTGGTTACTATAGCCTTTTAGTATAGTTTGGCAGTGTGATGCCTCCAGCTTTGTTCTTTTTGCTTAGTATTGTCTTGGAGAATTTCCCCAACCTAGCAAGACAGGCTAACATTCAAATTCAGGAAATACAGAGAACACCACAAAGATACTGCTCAAGAAGAGCAACCCCAAGACACATAATCATCGGATTCACCAACATTGAAATGAAGGAAAAAATGTTAAGGACAGCCAGAGAGAAAGGTCAGGTTACCCACAAAGGGAAGCCCATCAGACTCACAGTGGGTCTGTCTGCAGAAACCCTATAAGCCAGAAGAAAGTGGGGACCAATATTCGACATTCTTAAAAAAAGAATTTTCAGCCCAGAATTTCATATCCAGACAAACTAAGCTTCAAAAGCAAAGGAGAAATAAAATCCCTTGCAGACAAGCAAATGCTGAGAGATTTTGTCACCACCAGGCCTGCCTTACAAGAGCTCCTGAAAGAAGCACTAGATATGGAAGGAAAAACCAGTACCAGCCACTGCCAAAACATACCAAATTGTAAAGACCATGGACACTATGTGAAAAAACTGCATCAGCTAATGGGCAAAATAACCAGCTAGCATCAGAATGACAGGATTACATTCGAATAAAACAATATTAACTTTAAATACAAATGGGCTCAATGACCCAATTACAAGACACAGACTGACAAATAGGATAAAGACTCAAGACTCATTGGTGTGCTGTAATCAGGAGACCTATCTCACGTGTAAAGACGCACATAGACTCAAAATAAAGGGATGGAGAAAGATTTACCAAGCAAATGGAAAAAAAAAAAAAAAAAAAAAAAGCAGGTGTCACAATCCTAGTCTCTGATAAAACAGACTTTAAACCAACAAAGATCAAAAAACACAAAGAAGGGCATTACATAATGGTAAAGGCATCAACGCAACAAGAAGAGCTAACTATACTAAATATACATGCACCCAATACAGGAGCACTCAGATTCATAAAGCAAGTTCTTAGTGACCTACAAAGAGACTTAGACTCTCACACAGTAATAGTGGGAGACTTTAACACCCCACTGTCAATATTAGACAGATTATTGAGACAGAAAATTAACAAGGATATCCAGGACTTGAACTCGGTTCTGGACCAAGCAGACCTAATAGACATCTACAGAACTTTCCACCCCAAATCTACAGAATATACTTTCTTCTCAGCACCACATCGCACTTATTCTAAAATTGACCACATAATTGGAAGTAAAACACCCATCAGGAAATGCAAAACAATGGAAGTCATAACAAACAGTCTCTCAGACCACAGTGCATTCAAATTAGAACTCTGGATTAAGAAACTCACTCAAAACAACACAACTACATGGAAACTGAGCAACCTGCTCCTGAATGACTACTGGGTAAATAACGAAATGAAGGCATAAAGATGTTCTTTGAAACCAATGAGAACAAAGACACAATGTACCGGAATCTCTGGGGCACATTTAAAGCCATGTGTAGAGGGAAATTCATAGCACTAAATGCCCACAAGAGAAAGCAGGAAAGATCTAAAATTGACACTCTAACATCACAATTAAAAGAACTAGAGAAGCAATAGAAAACAAATTCAAAAGCTAGCAGAAGACAAGAAATAACTAAAATCAGAGCAGAACTGAAGGAGGTAAGATACATTAAAAAAAAACTTCAAAATATCAATTAATTCAGGAGCTAGTTTTTTGAAAAGACTAACAAAATGGATAGTTCGCTAGGCAGAATAATAAAGAAGAAAAGAGAGAAGAATCAAATAGACACGATAAAGAAAATGATAAAGGGAATATTACCCCCGATCCCACAGAAATACAAACTACCATCAGAGAATACTATAAACATCACTACATAAATAAACTAGAAAATCTGGAAGAAATGGATAAATTCCTGAACACATAAACCCCCCCAACACTAAACCAGAAAGAAGCCAAATCCCTGAATAGACCAAAATAACAAGTTCTGGAATTGAGGCAGTAATTAATAGCCTACCACCACCAACAAAAAAAAGCCCAGGAACAGACAGATTCGCAGCCAAATTCTACTAGAGGTACAAAGAGGAGCTGGTACCATTCCTTCTGAAACTATTCCAATCAATAGTAAAAGAGGGACTCCTTCCTAACTCATTTTATGAGGTCAGCATCATCCTGATACCAAAACCTGGCAGAGACACAACAAAAAAAGAAAATTGCAGGCCAATATCCCTGATGAACATCAATGTGAAAATCCNTAACTATACTAAATATACATGCACCCAATACAGGAGCACTCAGATTCATAAAGCAAGTTCTTAGTGACCTACAAAGAGACTTAGACTCTCACACAGTAATAGTGGGAGACTTTAACACCCCACTGTCAATATTAGACAGATTATTGAGACAGAAAATTAACAAGGATATCCAGGACTTGAACTCGGTTCTGGACCAAGCAGACCTAATAGACATCTACAGAACTTTCCACCCCAAATCTACAGAATATACTTTCTTCTCAGCACCACATCGCACTTATTCTAAAATTGACCACATAATTGGAAGTAAAACACCCATCAGGAAATGCAAAACAATGGAAGTCATAACAAACAGTCTCTCAGACCACAGTGCATTCAAATTAGAACTCTGGATTAAGAAACTCACTCAAAACAACACAACTACATGGAAACTGAGCAACCTGCTCCTGAATGACTACTGGGTAAATAACGAAATGAAGGCATAAAGATGTTCTTTGAAACCAATGAGAACAAAGACACAATGTACCGGAATCTCTGGGGCACATTTAAAGCCATGTGTAGAGGGAAATTCATAGCACTAAATGCCCACAAGAGAAAGCAGGAAAGATCTAAAATTGACACTCTAACATCACAATTAAAAGAACTAGAGAAGCAATAGAAAACAAATTCAAAAGCTAGCAGAAGACAAGAAATAACTAAAATCAGAGCAGAACTGAAGGAGGTAAGATACATTAAAAAAAAACTTCAAAATATCAATTAATTCAGGAGCTAGTTTTTTGAAAAGACTAACAAAATGGATAGTTCGCTAGGCAGAATAATAAAGAAGAAAAGAGAGAAGAATCAAATAGACACGATAAAGAAAATGATAAAGGGAATATTACCCCGATCCCACAGAAATACAAACTACCATCAGAGAATACTATAAACATCACTACATAAATAAACTAGAAAATCTGGAAGAAATGGATAAATTCCTGAACACATAAACCCCCCCAACACTAAACCAGAAAGAAGCCAAATCCCTGAATAGACCAAAATAACAAGTTCTGGAATTGAGGCAGTAATTAATAGCCTACCACCACCAACAAAAAAAAGCCCAGGAACAGACAGATTCGCAGCCAAATTCTACTAGAGGTACAAAGAGGAGCTGGTACCATTCCTTCTGAAACTATTCCAATCAATAGTAAAAGAGGGACTCCTTCCTAACTCATTTTATGAGGTCAGCATCATCCTGATACCAAAACCTGGCAGAGACACAACAAAAAAAGAAAATTGCAGGCCAATATCCCTGATGAACATCAATGTGAAAATCCTCAATAAAATACTGGCAAACCGAATCCAGCAGCACATCAAAAACTTATCCACCATGATCAAGTTGGCTTCATCCCTGGGATTCAAGGCTGGTTTAACAAACCAGATCAATAAACATAATCCATCACATAAACAGAACCAATGACATAAACCACATGATTATCTCAACAGATGCAGAAAAGGTCTTTGATAAAATTCAACACCTCTTAATGCTACAAACTCTCAATAAAATAGGTATTGATGCAACATATCTCAAAATAATGAGAGCTATTTATGACAAATCCAAATCCAATATCATACTGAATGGGCAAAAGCTGGAAACATTTCATTTGAAAACTGGCACAAGACATGGATGCCCTCTCTCACCACTCCTACTCAACATAGTATTGGAAGTTCTGGTCAGGGCAATCAGACAAGAGAAAGAAATACAGAGTATTCAAAAAGAAAGAGAGGAAGTCAAATTGACTCTGCAGATGACATGATTGTATATTTAGAAAATCCCATTGTCTCAGCCCAAAATCTTCTTAAGCTGACAAGCAACTTCAGTAAAGTCTTAGTATACAAAATCAATGTGCAAAAAATCACAAGCATTCTTATACACCAATAATAGACAAACAGAGAGCCAAATCATGAGTGACTCATCACAATTGCTACAAAGAGAATAAAATACCTAGGAATACAACTTACAGGGGATGTGAAAGACCTCTTCAGGGAGAACTAAGTCACTGCTCGAGGAAATAAGAGAGGACACAAACAAATGGAAACACATTCCATGCTCATGGCTAGGGAGAATCAATATCATGAAAACGGCCATACTGCCCAAAGTAATTTATAGATTCAGTGCTGTCCCTATCTACCACTAACTTTCTTCACAGAATTAGAAAAAAACTGCTTTAAATTTCATATGGAACCAAAAAAGAGCCTGTATAGCCAAGACGATTCTAAGTAAAAAGAATAAAGACGGAGGCATCACGCTTCCTGGCTTCAATCTATACTATAAGGCTACAGTAGTAAACAAAACAGTTTCTTAAACTATAAAATGAGCATAGTGTTTTCTTACATGTAAAATTGATATTGTCAGCCTGAGGGGAATAACAGAATCATTTTGGGTAGTGTTATTAATGGTTGTTATTTCTCCATAGGGTATATCAGAACTTTTGAATGAGTGGGTATTAGAATTGTGAAAACTCCCCCAAAATATTTCACCTCTCCTCAAACTTCCACCTCCAGCCTAAACAGTGTTTAATATTTTTTCATTAACATTCCGTATTTTCAACTTTTCCCCCTATGGGCTAACATAATTTTGAGTGGAACATGTTTTACTTAGAACAGTTTCAAACACACTTTTGTAGAAGCTAAGAAAAGACATTTCTCAGCCCATTGGGCCCTCTTTGGAACCCATGGAAACGTTCGAATACCCAGCTCTCAAATTTAAGAACAAGCTTGGTACCAAAACAACTTATTATGTAAAATGCTGTGGGTCCTATACCAAGGGAAATGGTCATATGGAATATGGAAATAATAAGTCTGTGTGAGGTTTTTATCTTTTGTAAACAGAAAGAATAGCCATTTTGATTCTTTAAGTTTCTAGGTGGGTTAAGGTGATATTGCTTTATGCCTTTCTGTAATATTTGACTCTTAAATGTCTTTTACTCCCTTTGTGATATGATGTTTTCAATATCATTCTTTGTGTTGTTCTTTACTTCAAGATCCAACTCACCGATTTCTGTTTATTTTAGACCACCCACTTCTTTGAAAAAGAAAATAATCTTAAAATTATCTGTAAATATCAGCTTTTCAGAAACTCCAAGATATCCTCATAATTCTAGGTGAGTTGTTTCCAAATTGAAAACACAGTTTTAAAAGTTTTTTTTTTCTTTAAGTCGTATGAAACATGACAGTAATATCAGCATTTAAAAATCTTCATTTTGAATAGTTTTTGTCTAGGCTGCTGGGAAGGAAAGCACTGGATAAAGGACACAGAAGATTTAAGTACATAATTAGTTAAAGTATTTATTAGTACCATTCATACCATAATATGAGTATATCAGATTAGATGCTTGGGAGAGTGGTGGTGTTTTGCTGTTTTTAATACTTCTGGGTTCGTGGTACCTAATCATAATTGACTTTAGAAGTATATTTGAAGCAGGGATAGGTTCAAAAGCAGACATTATTTTTGTTTAAAACTCACAGTTTTTGTGTGCGTGTGTGTGGTAACTACCTTGTGTCCATTACTTGTATCCTGACTTCTTTTGCTGGATTGCCCAGAATTTCTTTCTTAAACTCCCAAATGACACCACAGCAAAATTAAAAACATCAGAAGCACCAAGTAATGGAAACATGACTGAAAATCAATTAGCGATTAAAAGAAAAATTTGAATTCAAAGCCAAAAGGCATAAATGTTACACAGAAAATTCATACATGGAGAAAAGATATGGTCTAATACGAAAAATAAATGTGTTTCTGAATTAGAGAATACAACAAATAAAACAGAAATAATTGAAAGACACCCATTTTTAAAAACCCAATTTCTTGAAATAAACACAAAATTGAATCTGCAGAGTGAAAGAGCCCATTATGTTCTGGAGAAGGTTAATGTAGAACAAGTAATCACGATTCACGTCTTAATTAAGTTCTGAAACTTCGCAGATAAAAAAAAGAGTCAGGCTTTTAAGCTGAAATGGGATGTCATCTCTAAGTCGGAAAATCATGCTGGCCTTCGATTTCTTCATAGCAATGTTGAATGCCCAAAGACAATACCGTAAAATAAGCTTAATACTGAGACCATGTGATCAAAAAAGATTACACTCATCCAAACTGTCCATTAAGTGTGAAAGCAGGAGGACATCATTCCCAAACATGAACAAAATTAGCATTGTTGAGTCCTTCCTGGAAAAACTAGTTCATGCTGACATTCAGCCAGCCATGTAATGAGTTAAAACAGAGAAACCAGGAATGGAGAAAACCTGGTAAAAGAAATTGAGGTACGTGCCATTTCATTTCAACATATAGCTAAGACTAAATGTCTATGGGAATTATTGCAATAGGACAGAATATAAATGTGGTAAATGGTGATAGCCCCCAAATAATAGTTAATTAACACAAAATAAAATGAAAGGCAGAAGAAAGTGTAAGTATGATAGTTTTCTTATCTTTAGATATTATTATCAGTAGTATTTAAAAGTGAAATGCGATTTTTAAGATGGCCGTGATACTAGTAATTACTAAATGTTTTCTTTGTGATTTTAATTAATTTGGTCATACAGAAACATTTATCTAAAACTAAAGTACCTTGTAGTTTGCTTTGTTTTGTTGTTAAGTAAAATAAAATGATTTTAAAATAAATAGACTAATCCCTCCTTTGTAGCCATTTATGCCTCTATTATTTACCTGCATTTGTGCATATAGAGATGTCTAGGCTGATAGTCACCTATAATTAATTAAAATTACTTATATCTGGTTGGATTTGAAATCTTTTTTGTTTTGACTTGAATTTTATAACATTTACATGTATCATTTTATCAAAGCAATAAATTAATTTTTGAATAAATGAATAAAATCTAGTATTTTAACTTCAGTGCACACCATTCCCTTTTCCTATAATTTTTGGCTTTGGAGCTTTGTTGATTATCAATTTAAAGTGAAGCATCTTAAATATTTTGTTATTTGCAGGTAGTGAAAAAGCTGGTACTACTTGACATGCTGAGTGCATAATACAAAGATAGTATTCAAATGAAATATTATAGCAGATGTACCCATACTACACATGTAGTTTGCAAATGTTGCTTGTTGTGCATTATGCATATTATGATTTCCTTTGATACCTAAAACTGTGAACTTTTGTTAGAATATGCTTTGCTTTAGCTCCAAACTCTTAACTCTATGTTGTTAAAATTGTATATGTTAAAATCTGATTTTTGAAAGGAAGGCTCTTTGAGCTTCCCAACTGAAGTCTGAAAAGGGGTTAAAATCAATGCAAGTAAAAATCATTTACAATATGAACATGGAAGTGAAATTTTAAAATTCAATATAGGTTTTGAGGAAAAGAAAGTATTTTTGGAATATTGGATAGTGATTAATTGACACTAATATGCTGTTTTGACTTTTTGACTGCATCCACTTAAAAATGTTAGGGTCTAGTATAGAGCAGGAATGTGGTTTTCTTGTCCACCCACAGTGGCATAAATTCCATTGTTACCATCATGTGTAAATCACTGAAATTACCCTTGCAATTATTATAATGCTTTAAGCAATCTATATTGCCTATTACTTTTCCATCTTAGTTATTTCTTGATTAACTTAAGTTTTACTTTAAATTTTTTATCTTTCATTTGTCTTTCTTTGTAATATTTAAATTTTATCCTGCTGTGAATATTGAAATAGTCATAAAGAAATTAAATTTAATGCTGTATTCACTTATTGGGCAGCTTCAATAATTTAAGCACTGCGCTGTGCATAAGTGATACAAAGGTGAACAAGACCTTGTTCTCAGAAAGTTGACAGTATAGGAAGATGTGGGAATCATATAGAAATTCTGATTTGTTTGTCTCCAAAATCAATGTTCTTTCATTGACTAAGGAAATGGTAGTTTTGAAGTAAAATGAGAACATGAGTTTTTAAGTCAGACAGATATAAGTTTGAATCTTTTTTACTTAATAACTGTCAATTGAACTTCAGTTTACTCAAGTTTAAAAAAAAATGGAAATTATACCTCATGGAATTCATGGAAGTGTGATTAGAATAAATGGAGAAAATTTGTAAAACCAGCCCACTATTTGGCATGTTGTATTCCCTTGATAAGAATTCGTTTTCTTCTTCTTCTTCAGTTAACTAAGAATATCTGCAAAACGAGTCTCAAATATATTGCCAGTATCTATGAAAAAGCTGTCTATTTTAGCCTATTTTTTTACTACATTTCACATCTGTATTCTATATGAATCTTTCTGTATATCTATATTCTTATAGTTTTATCATTATCTTGTTTTTATATATGTTTAACTCTTATTTAATTGTATGCACATTATCTCAATATTACTGAACTCTTGCCTATGTTTTCCAAATTCTTTGCAATTCTCATAGTAGGAGTAGGCAGCCATTCTTCCCACAGTTTGCAGCCCCACCCTTTCTTGCCTTGTGTTTGAGGGGAAGAAGTGCCTTTTCTGCCTTTAAGGCAGGCTCTCAACAAGTACTTTGTACCAGCCTCTTTCATTTTCTCAGGGAACTCTTCTGCATCTCACATGATACCCATTCTGCTGTAGCTTTTCCACTAGCATTTAAGTATCCACCAGTCACTCCAATCTTAAAACAAAATATAACAAAACAAGACTGTCCTTCATCCTTACAGCTTCCTCTAGCTACCCTCCTATATCTTTCTTCCCTTTTAATGTCAAGTTTCTTGAAAAAGTATTTTATATTTCCTTTCTCTACTTCAGTTCCCTTTCAGTCCTCAATCTACTGTAGTGTGACTTATTCTACCAATACTTAATGAAAATTGCTTTCACTAAAGGAAATTATGACATGCTGGTTCCTAAATTCAAAGCACTGTAAGGAACCTTATCTGACCTCTCTGCTATATTTAAAAATAGACCGTTGTCTATCTCTTCACTCCAGCCATCCTGACCACCTGATCATATTTTCTCTCACATCTCCACTTTACATATTTATTCTTCCAACGAGAACTTTTTCTTTTTCCCCCACCCCTTCATTCTTTCCTTTTCATAGTCTGTAATACTTGTTCACTCTCATAACTGCATGTTTAGTTAAAAAATCTGACTTCCAAAATAAAAATATATTACTAGTGATAGTAATATATTACTAGGAATAGGTAGGTAATGAACAACTCTGAAATACTAGTGGTTTAGCAAATAAAACTTTATTTATCACTAATGCTTGGTCCAATGTGGATGTTGCTAGCTGGGCAGCTCTCATGGGTCTCTTTCTTCAAGTAGAGGTTCTGGGATTTAGGATCCTTCCTTTTCTTTATGCTGTTATCTTCAGCATGTCTGTTCCAGGGTTACTGTGGGAAGGAATATGATTATGGTAAATACATAACTGCTAATTATCCACCTGAGTCTGGAAATAGCACACATTATATTTCATCAGCCAGACTAGCCACTGACCTCTTTTGGATGCAAGCCATCTGGAAAATGTAGTTCCTGGCTGGACAGGTGCGTCCCTGCAGCAACTTAGAGTCTTGGAGGGGAGCACAGATCTTCAGTGTTAGCCAGCCACAACTTACTGCATTTTCCAACTTTTATATAACTTTAACAATTCTCAGTAATGTTGGCATTTACTCTCCCAAAGGGTAATTAAGTGCTCTTTTGTGTCTCAGCAGTGATCACCATTAACATTCATGTTATTTGAGATGCGGATGCATTTAATGTTATAATTAGATACCAGAGAATGTAGCAGATTGTCTAAGGAGAGACCTTGTCTATATCTTTTCTCAAGTAGAACAGCTTCCTAGTGTCTCTCTGCCTCATTGATTCACCATCTTTTTTCAAATCTCATCTGAAAATATGCCCTTCTCTTTGGATTATGCCTCTTAATTTGTTTCTTCCTCTGCTTTCTATTATTTAACTTTGTATTGTTTAAATAAATTAGGTTACATTATTGTGTATGGAAGATGCTAATCAAAGGAAGCTATTACACAATATTTAGAATTTGTATTTTACTTGATGTTTTAAAAGCACTTTACCTTATCAATTAGTAAATTATCACAACATTCCAGACAGGTAAATTAATTATATCTTTGGCATTGTTATTTTTTATAAATAGCCCATCTCAGAGAAGGACAAAAGGAGTCATGCTTTGCTTCACAGACACATGGGTGCTAAACTCCTTCCTTTTGGTTCAATACTAATAGAAGTTCATAATGATGGAAATACTCGCAATTATTCCCTGTGGTCCTACAATGACACCATGGTAAATGATATACATGGGTTAAACCTTCGATCTCTACAATATTCCAGTTGGGTGCTGTGAGGGACTATGCTTTAGATCGCTCACTTTGCAACCTGAGTTGCTTCATTCACGTTGTTCAGAAAGTCTAGTACGGCAGTAGGTCAGTAACTTGCAATTCGTTTATTCTTAATAAGTGAGGAATGAATATATGAAGAAGTATTCTTTTTCCTTCTTCTGCCTCTTGCCATCTGCTTTTAGTCTTTTCACCACCAGCATGTCAAGTTAACCAATTTGACCCTGATGAAGCACTTTCACAGGGACATGGCATGGTGGGGGTACTGAGAAAGCGTAGGGAGGAGAAAAAATATTGCAATTGGAAATTAAACTATTATAAATATTTGGTCTTTGCTGAGTTCTGGGCCTGTACCAACAACATTTGTTATAACTCATCATTAGTTACCAAACACTTTCTTGTCAGGATGTTCTGTGGAAAAGACCTCTTTGATACTAACAGTGGCCTCAGTAGAATTTAATTCAAACTTCATTTTCTATTTCCAAGAATAATCGAATAGGTTTAAAATGGGGCAAGCTGGCAGTTTAGATTAAAAATGGAGTAACAGGATGCTTGTTCTGGGTCTGGAATTAAAGAATTTTTGTAGAGAATCTCTAACTAACGAAGCCAAACCCAAGCAAGATTTTGAAGTGTCTTTTTGATATCAGCTTTTTTGCATATTATTCTCTTCTATGCTGTTTCCCTGATAATGGCCCCATCCTATTTAGAGAGTTCCCATTCTGATCTTGATCACTGTTTCTTGTCTTGTTGGACTAGGTAGTGATGCTGTAAGCAACTTCATGCCAGTACGGTGCTTCACAATTGTACCAGTCTCCTCTGAGCTGCCCCAGGAGGCTTGCTACACTCACAAATCCATTCAAAAAGGATTCTCCCTAGTACCTTTGTTTACTTTGTCCCTTGTGACTCTGCCTTTTTAGCTAGTACTAGCTAACTTTAGTACTCCACATATTAGAGAACCTAAAGACAGTGAGTTACTATAGAGGGGACTAAAGATATTATATAAAGGTGTTAGTATAAATGTAAGGACTTCAACAAATACACACACTTTCCTAAACACTAAAGGAAAATAAATAGGAAGGAAAAGAGACCACACAGTACGTGGCAAATGTAACATACAATATGATAATACTGAAAGCAAACATATCAATAATATTAATAAAAGTAACAGCTTATCTTGATTACTGAAAGAGATTTTCATATTGACTAACAAAGCTAACCCTACACTATGCTGTATTCAAGAGACACAATTGAAATAAGCAAATTCAAAAGGTTAAAATTGAGATACTATTTAGCCCAGGGCCTAGTGGCTAAGCTTTTTCTTTCCTTTTGAGTCAGAGACCTCTGCCACAAACATGCTCTGACAGATTCTCAGTCAGGCCAAGAAGCATCCAAGCTTGATCCCCGTCTTTGTATTTATTGGAGCTGGAGGTACTGGAGTAGCACTATTTGTCTTGCATCTGGCATTGCTCAATCCAGATGTTAGCTGGGACAGAAAGAATAACCCAGAGCCCTGGAAAAAATGGGGTCCCAATGATCAAAATGAGTTTTACTCAATGAATATAGATTACAGCAAACTGAAGAAAGAAGGTCTAGATATTTAAATGAAATGTTTCACTATAAAGCTGCTTTAGAATGAAAGTCTTCCAGAAGCCATCTGCACAATTTTCTACATAACCAGGAAATATTTCTCTTCTAGATGTATGAAATCATGCTGATGTAATGTGTTGGAGAATACATTGATTAATACTTAACTGAAACGTGAAACAAACAAAAGGTTAAAATTAAAAGGATGAGTGAATATACAGCAGGTAAATGCAAATAAAAATGAAGCAGGAGTTACAATTTTGATATCAGAAAAGGTAGAATTCAGGCCAGAAAACATTAACCAAGACAAAGAAGTACACTTCTTGAAGCTAAAGTCTGCAATTCATAACAAATGACACAATAGCAACAGTTACAAAGGAGATACTACAGGAAATGGAAGGGAAAATAGAGACACTCTAAAAACAGGAGACTTTATCACACCTTTTATGTAATAGGTAAATGAATGGACAAAAAATGATGAAAATATAGAAAATACAAACAAAAATTAATAAGCAACTGGATAGCAGTATATTATTTTCCTCTAAATTAGAGAATATTCGTTGTTCAGTGCACTTGTATATATATAAAAACTAACTGGACTAGACCACAAGTAAAGCCTCAATAAATTCCAGAAAGTAAAATAATTCAAGTAAGATTTTCTAATCAAAATTTAATAAAACTACAAATCTGTAAGAAAATACAAATTTTTTAGAAGATACCAACCCTGTAAAAATTTAAAATTTCCTGGCCGGGCGCAGTGGTTCACGCCTGTAATCCCAGCACTTTGGGAGGCCGAGGTGGTTGGTTCACAAGGTCAGGAGATCAAGACCATGCTGGCTAACGTGGTGAAACCCCGTCTCTACTAAAAATACAAAAAATTAGCCAGGCGTGGTGGCGGGCGCCTGTAGTCCCAGCTACTTGTTAGGCTGAGGCAGAATGACGTGAACTCGGGAGGCGGAGCTTGCTGTGAGCCGAGATCACGCCACTGCACTCCAGCCTGGGTGACAGAGCAAGACTCCATCCCAAAAATAAATAAATAAATACACAAATAGATAAATAAATAAATTTTAAACTTTCTATGAACAACTCTTGGATCAAAGAGGAAACATAAAACAAAGCTGCAAAATTTATGGAAAATAAAAACAAACACATAAATTAAAGCTATGGAAAACTGTTAAAGTAGTAAATTTTCTTAGGAAAATTTATATCCTTTAATATGTATATCAAAGATGATAAAATAAATAAATTAAAATTCTAACCCCAAAGCTAAAAGTGCTCAACAAAGCAAATCAAAAGAAAGACAAAATGAAAAATTAATAAAGATAAAATTAGAAATGAATTAGAAAAGAGAAAAACATAGACAGAAAATCAGAGAAATGAATAAATTGATTATTTGAAAAAATAAAACCTAGACAACTAAATTTAGTTAAGGAAAGGCACCAATTAAATAAGAATAATAAAGGAGAAATTATCCAATGGAACAGAGAAAACTTTTAAAATCACTATCGTGCAACTATATAAATAATATTAAAAACTTAGGTAAAATTAAAACTGTTTAGGAACATATAATGATTCAACCTGACCCCAGTAGTAAAGAAAGTCTAAACAAAGCAGTTATTGCAGACAAAATAGACTCTTGAGCATCTTCCTCAATGAAAAGACAGGGACTACTAGATTATTTCATAGGGTATTCTACTAAGCTTTTAAAGTTTAGATACCTATTTTTCTTAAAGTGCTCCAGATAGAAAAAGAAGGGAAACTTCCAGATTTCCAGTTCTATAAACATGATATTCATATCAACCTCTGATAATGATTGTACAAAAATAAACCAATAAAACATACTTACTAATGTTGATCAAAAAATCTTAAAAATAGTAACAAATAGAATCTATCAGCACATTAAAAAATAATACATAATATCCAAGTGTAGTTCAATGAAAAATATAAAGATGGTTCATATAATCATCTTCATGAATATGGAAAAGACAGACAATATTAAACACCGATTTCTCATTTTAAAAAATTCAATAATATGATAATTATTAGTGTATTAGTCCATTCTTACACTGCTATAAATACCTGAGACTGGATAATTTATAAATAAAATAGGTTTTATTGGCTCACGGTTCTGTAGGCTGTACAGGAAGCATGAAGCTGGCTTGGCTCCTGAGAAGGCCTCAGGAAACTTACATCATGGAGGAAGCAGGAGAGGCAGCAGGCACTACTTACAAGGCAGGAGTAGGAGTGAGAGAGAGGGAGGAGGAAGGTGCTACCCACTTTTGAACAACCAGATCTCGTGAGAACTTAGTATCAAGAGAACAGCACCGAGGGGATGGGGTTAAATCATTCAGGAAGGATCTACCCCCATGATCCAATCACCTCCCACCAGGCCCCACCTCCAACACTGGGGATTACAATTTCATATGAGATCTGGGCAGGGACAGAGATCCAAACCGTATCAGATTGGTTATTTTAAAATATGAAATATGGCCATGCATGGTGCTCATGCCTATAATCCCTGCACTTTGGGAGGCCAAGGTGGGTGGATTGCTTGATGCCAGAAGTTCGAGACCAGCCTGGCCAATATGGTGAAACCCCGTTTCTACTAAAAGTACATAAATGTTAGCTGGGGGTAATGATTTGCTGTGATCATGCCACCGCACTCCAGCCTGGATGACAGCAGAGCAAGACCCTGTCTCAGAAAAAAAAAGAAGAAGAAGAAGAAGAAGAAGAAGAAGAAGAAGAAGAAGAAGAAGAAGAAGGAGGAGAAGAAAAAGAAATATGTATTTCTTAGCATGAAAAACAGTTTCTTACTAAATGAAGCATTAAGTCCCACTAACATCAGGTATTGTGATGGCATTACAGAACAAGAAGGAAACATGGATGAATAGCTTTATAATCTTTAAGTAGGAAAAATATCTAACTGTCTCAAAATTCAGAGTCATGAAGAAAATATCAATATATAATATGATATGTTAAAAATCCTAGGCATGGCAAAAAAAGAAAAGAAAACAGCACAAAGGAAATATATGTATGCATTTTCACCAAAAAAATCTAATATTTAAAATTTCCAAGATGGAAAAGAGATCAACAATCCTACAGCAAAATGGGCAAAATATATGAACAAATATTTCACAGAAGACATGAAAATGACTCTTAAACACACAAAAATGTGCTCTAATATACTTAATATAACAGCAATGCAAATTAAAATTCTCCAAGATATGCTTCTTACATTGCAGACTGACAAAATTCAAAGTTCACTGCCTTCTCAACTGATAAGACTGTGAAGAAACAGACACTTTGTTATATATTGTTAATGAGAATGCAAAGTAAAACAACTTCTATAGAGAGGAATTTTAACAGGTAGCAAAATTACATATACATTTATCCTTTACTTAGCAATTTCATTTCTAGGAATCTACCTCAACATACATTTAAGTATAATATGGTAAAAATATGAAATAATTTGTTCACATGAAATGAAATGATTTAAAGTTATTCACTCTGATATTATTTGTAATAGCAAAATATAAGAAATTAACGTCTCCCAAGAGAGGACTGGTTGAATAAATTATTATTCGTCTGTACAGTTGGACACTATGAAGATGTAAAAGGCAAATTATAGAGACAGAAAATAGATTGGTGGGACTGGGGATAGCAAAATGGATTAACTGTAAAAGGGAATTAGAGGTCTTATTTGGTGATGAAAATGTCCTAAAACTGGATTAAGAATGTGCACCTTAGAAATTTACTAAAAATCATCCAATCGTATACTTAAAGTGGGTCAAGTTTATGGTATATAAATTGTAACTCAGCAAAACATCCATAGACTAAGATAGAATGATCTCTTGCATATATTAAGTGAAAAAAGCAAGAAGAAGAATAGTATTTGGAGCATATAGATTTTCATCGCTTTTAGATATTTGTAATGAACAGGGCAAGGAAATATGTATTTTGAAAATAAAAGCTATCATGAATTCATATTGACATTTTCAGTGTAAATTTAACATTAAAGAGTTTGTACTTTCACTTTACATTTTTTAAATTAGAACATGAGACCTACCCTCTTAGCAACTTTCAACAGTGAACAGTACAGTATCATTTACTATAAGCCCATTATTGCACTGCAGATCTCTAGAACTTTTTTGTCTTCCAAAAAAGTTGAATGAGTGAAACTTTATATTCATTGAACAGCAGCTCACCACTTCCCCTTTCCTCCAGCCCCTGGCCCACCATTCTACTTTGTGCTTCAACGAGTTTAACTACTTTAGATGCCTCATATAAATGTATTCATGTAATATTTGTCCTCCTTTGATCATCTTATTTCACTTTGATGGACTAAATTTAGCATGTCTTGTAAGGTAGGTCTAATGATGATGACCTCCCTTGCTTTTGCTTTTCAGGGAAAGTCTTCTTCATTTTTGAGGGACGGTTTTGTCAGATATAGTATTCATGGTTGGCAGCTTTTTTCTTTAGGCACTTTGAATATATCATCTCATTCTCTTCTTGCCTGGAGGTTTCCGCTTAAAAAAAAAAATCCACTGACCCTCTTATGAAGTTCCCTTGTATGTGATGAATCTTTTTTTTTTTTTTTTTGCTGCTTTCAAAATTCTGTCTTTAGACTTTTGACAATTTGATTATAATGTGTCTCAGTGTAGATTTCTTAACACTGAACTTATTTGGTACTTGTTGGGCTTCTTGAATCTGGACGGCTATTTCCTTCCCCAGATTTGTGATGTTTCTGGTCGCTATTTTTTAAAATAAACTTTCTGCCACTTTCTCTCTCTTTTCTTCTTGGCATCCCATAATATGACTATTGATCCTCTTGACAGTATCCCGTAAGTTCCTCAGGCTTTTTCCACTCTTTTTCAATGTAATATGCTTCCTCTTCAGGGTCAATTTTTGGAGACTTATTTTGTTCCTTTTATTGGGCCATTTCCTCATTTCTTCCTGTTTATTGTACCTTTGTTTTGGCATCCACACATCTCCCAGCTTTTACAGACCAGCCTTGTACAAAAGAAGACTTTCACCAATCAGCCTGCCTGGAGGTTCTGGGGGCCTCTCAAGTCTTTTCTGTGGATTATCTCCCCTGGACTCGCACAGTTAGATTCCTCATTCGAGGGTTTTTTTTTTTTTTAGATGCTTGTATTCTCTTGCTCCCTCTGGTGTCTGTCTGCTGTATCACAGGTTTTCTGGAGCACCCTGCCCGGCAATTTCTTTGTTCTCAGTGGCCCGCAGGCATCTAGAGTGTTCTAGGTCTTGTGAGTGCTGAGGAGAGATGGAAACCAGTCCCTTGGGCAGCCCTGCAAAATCTAGAATGCTGGATTCATATTCCATTCTTCTCTTTCCTTCTGAGGGATAAGTCACCAAGTTGTATCAACTTCTGCCTGCTGCGCTGCAGGTCCTGTGGAGGGCGGCATGCCACCCAGAACTTCTGTGCTCAGTGGTCCTCATTTGTGTAGAGTATGCTGAGTCCTGTTAGCCTCCAAGAATGGCAAGACAGATGCCGATTTTTTGCTCAGCTGCCAAAAACGTCAGAATATTGCATGTACCATCCAGTCTTCTCTTTCTCTCTCTCCCCAAGGAACAGCTGGGAGCTGGGAGTTTTCTCTTAAATGTACAGCATTTTGGCCAGACGGAGGAAGTACCCTGAGAAATTGCCATGAATTTTCCTACTTGCTTTGATGTGGTTGGTTTTGTGCTCATCCGAGGTGCAAGAGTCTCTGAACGGTTTTCTAGGTTTCTCCTAAAGGGAATTGGTCAGCGTATTATTGTAGAATTGGTGTTTCTGTAGGAGGAAGAAGGGTCTGGGGCTTCTTGTTCTGTCACTTGGTTAACATCACTCTATTTTACACTTTTGTCTCTTTCATTTTACACTAAAGTTCTTTTTTTACATTGCCATAGTAACTTATTTATATTACTCTACAATATATAAAAGTTTTAAAAGAATATCACCAATATTGTTGCTATTAGAAAGGAATAAATTCTCCACATATATATGCAAATACACATAAGCAACACGCTCATAAGTATACATATGTTTACGTTAGCCAAAATAAACACTGGATTAATAAAAAAAAAATTAAAATGGTTTTCTATGGGAAGAGGGAAGGAATGGAGTTCAAGGAACCTGGAGAGAAATAAGATTATTTTGAATATCTTTTTTTTTTTTTTACAATATCTTTTAACTATAAATAAGTATATAGAATATCCTTA
>NW_016804965.1:1785924-1819638 GCF_001698545.2 Rhinopithecus bieti
AATAATGAAAATAATAATAATAATAATAATAAATAATTTTATTTATCTATTTATTTATTTATTTTACTGGTCATTTGGAGGTTTTACTTATGGGAAAGAGTTCTTTCCAGGGAACTTTTTTGGCAAGACCAAGAAAATTATGTATCTTTCTTTGGTAAATTACAATTTACACTGGCACAATAAACACTTGTTAACTAATCTATTTCACTCTAGGACTATTAGGAAAAACGTTTTTAATTCTCACAAATTCAATTGAGACTTTGTTTTACTTCTAAAAGTTTAAGGAAGGTTTAGCCTACCAGATATAAAAATGAAAACCAATGAGACTTGTAACAGAAACATTATTTACATTAGTTTATAAAAATAGATTTGAGTTAAAGAAAAGTTAATGTTGAACAACTAGTAATTTTTACTTCAGTTCATTAGGCATAATGATTCCTTGATTTTTCAAAGCTGACTCTGTCTCCTTGATTAACAATGTCAATTTAGGCCTTACAGGAAAAAAATTAAGGATCATTTCATTGATCTGTTTCCAACTAGGTAAGTTACTTTATAAAATAAATTAATCTTTATATGTACTATTGATAGCTTTAAAAAGTAACGTTCTAACTTTTTTGAAGATTCTTTTGCCATAATTATGCTACTGTAGTACATTAATTTGCTCTATATGATATTTTTGTTCCTTTAAGAATTTGTATATTAAAACTGTCATTGGTCTGGAGACATACCAGCAGGTGGATCAGGCCATAACAGAAGTAGCAAATAAAGTTAGTTGATCTGACATATTTGGAACTAACTGATAAACTCATATAAAAGCTAAAAATCCAATATAATCATCAAAGCCACTAAATGATATGTATTAGGAAAATAATTTAAAACCTTTATTTCTAAAAGGGGCATTTAAAAATAATTATACATATATATTTTGTAAATGGCTTTGGAAAATATGTGTTACATAATCATAAAATCAACTTAATAAAAAATCCATGAAAATGGAAATAAATATGCCTAAATTTATATCAGAGAAAGCAGCATTCTTTCAAGTGAGTTTAGAATAAAGTATTTTGATTATACATGTTTATTGGAATATATTTCAAAATAAAAAAAATTGCCAAGAAACCCTAAACTCCGCTTAGTAGTCTATACTTATCAGTAATGATATTGGTATTGTTGTTTGTTTGTTTGTTTTTGAGACAGAGTCTCATCGTGTCACCCAGGCTGGAGTGCCGTGGTGCAATCTCAGCTCACTGCAACCTCCGCCTCCCGGATTCAAACAATTCTCCTGCCTCAGCCTCCTGAGTAGAGGGGATTACAGATGCATGCCACCACACCCAGCTAATTTTTGCATTTTTAGTAGAGACGGGGTTTCACCATGTTGGTCAGGCTGGTCTCAAATTCCTGACCTCATGATCCACCTGCCTCGGCCTCCCAAAGTTCTGGGATTACAGGCATGAGCCACCGCGCCCGACCACTGGTATTGTTTTGAGACTGCCTTTTACATATTGTAAAATAATACTAATAAGTAATTATATTTATGATGTTAGGAGTTAGGATTTTTACTCTAAAATAAAAGTATAAAGTGAAATAATTTAAGTAAAATTTTATAATGCTAGCTTTGCTTTGGAAATATCAGTATAAATTTGCTTTTCCCCAAAAATATGTGTTTTGTAGTTATATTTACTGAAAAAGCTTAAATGCAATGACAATGCAATAGCAATGAGCACACCTCTCCAGTTTGTAGTCTTTAAATATGATTCTCTACTTAAAGAAATCAGGATACTTTGATACATGACTAATTACAAGCCTGGAGCAGGAGAAATACAAGATGGAACCTCAGATACTGAAAACTGTTAATAACCAAGAATGTTTGAGAAACTGTCACAGCCAAAAGGAATCTAAGAAGACACGACAGCTAATGCAATATGGTATTTTGGATAGAATTCCGCAACATAAAATGGACATTAGGTAAAAACTAAGGAATTATGAATAAAGTAGGGACTTCAGTTAATAACAATCAACATTGGCTCATTGTGACAAATGTACCATACTGATGTAAGATGTTAATAACAGGAGAAAATGGGTGTGGGTTATACACGGGAATTCTGTATTATCTTTGAAACTTTTCTATAAATGTAAAACTATTCTGAACCTAACATTTACTTTAAAAACGTATTAATTTTATGTCAAATGACATAGGAGCCAACATGAAAAGTCCAAATTGGCCAAAATGGCACAATTTGAGCATCAAAAAAAAAGAAGAACAAATGACTCACACATTGAAAATACAAAAACCATAGGTTCATAATGCAAAAAATAAAAATAAAGTACAATCATTGGACACACCTTGAAGTAACTAAGTGCCTCATTCTTACTCTGAAAGTTTCAGTTAAAAGAAGAAAATTCAGAGAAATCAATAGCTCTAATTCATGAGAACACTAAATCAATCCTTTGATCTGTCTTACCATCATTAAGTGGGACAGTCAGATGTTTGATTCAGATATGAGACTATATGGAGCCCACAGTAACACCTATGAGGTGTTCTTGTAAAATACACACACACACACACACTTGCGTGTGCACATACGCTAAACTCAAGTCTAATTTAACTTCTAGAGCTAACTTCTATTTACAAGAATTATGGGATAGAGGAATAAGTTAAATGACACCCTAAGGAAGTAGAGAGCTACATCTGAAATATGGAAACATTTTTTAAGGATCATTAATCTGGTCTCTGCCACAATTCAATAGCAAAAGAAAAATAAAAGAGGAGGACTTTCTTATGTTAAAAGAGATCTCAGACACATGCAATCCGAAGTAGTGTGTGGGACTTGCTTAGATACTGATTCAAACCAACAGCTATAAAAAGACACCTTTTAGTCAACTTGGTAAATTTGATTATAGTTGGGATAAATGATACCAAAAATTGTTAATTTTGTTAGCTGTGAAAATGTCATCGTGGATTTGTAAGAAAAGTATTTTTAGAGATGAACCATGAATGACATAGGGATGGTATAATGTCAGGAATTTGCTTCAAAATACCTCGGGAAAGAAAAACTGTTAAAATAGAAACAGGGATAAATAAAGCAAGAGTTGCCAATGTTTGGTTAAGTCTGGACCTTGGGATTGGTCTATGTGTTATTCTATTCATTTTGTGTATATCTGAAATTTTCAGAAAATATTTTAAAAGTGAACATAATGAATATTTCTATTATTTATGCCAAGTGGGAAGAACTTTCTGGAAATTACATCAAGTATAGAAACCATAAAGGAAAAGTTTAAAGATATAACTATGTAGAAATTAAACATTTTTATACTGGGAAAAAAATCAATGTAAGCAGAGTTTAAAGGTAACTGTATTTGGAGAACCTATTTGCAATGTATAGGTAGAAAAAAATAATATTCTTGATATAACAAGATTGTTTTCAAATGGTTAACATAACAAATAGAAAAATGGGCAAATTCATGCTTCATTATGTACAAAAAGAGTTACCAAATAAAACTATGAGATACTAATGTTTACCAATAAGAAAGATAATGCTGGAAAGGATTGTTAACATTCTTTGAAGGAAGAGTGTGAAAAATGGCACCTGGAGGGAATAAATTGTTATGGCTTTTAAAAACCGTACTTAAATTTAAATGGGCACACTTTGACTCAGTAATTTTACACCTAGGAATTAATATTAAAAAATAAATTGGGGATGCATACAAAGATATTTAGTAGGATGTTTTTCGAATACTTTTAAACAAAAGTAAAATCTTGAAACATCCTCAATGTCTATCAGAATGGCAATGAACACATAAATTATACATTCCCTCAATTCAGTCTTATGAAGCCATTAAAATTGGTTATGTAGGTCTATATTTATTGACAGATGGTTGTGATGGAGGTGATTGAGCCAGTCTGCTCTGTGATTCTCTAATATATATTATTAAATTGCCATTCATGCCTACTTCTTTAGGATAATTTCCAGGAGTGAGAGCCTTGGGAAAAAGAGTAAGAATAATTCCAAGTCTTTTCATTCATATTCCCAACAATTTATGTTTCTCAGAGGGACCATTTTTCTGAATACTTGCCAATCTCCTGGATTTCATCTTCAAAAAAATCTTTAGTCCAATTTGATTGATAAATAATAGCATCTCATTATTGTTTTAATGTGTATTTCCTTGATGACTAGTGCCTTGTACATTTTTTATATGCTGTGGACTAGTTGCTTTTAGTTTTTATGAAGCGCTTTTTCATTTCATTGGTAATTGTTTTCGCTAGCTGTTTTGTTTTTCCAATTTGTTTGTGAGAAGATTTTGGTACCTCAGTTCTATTCCTATCATAAGTTGGAAGTATTTTTTCCTAAATTTTCCATATTGCTTTTTTTTTTACAGTGGATCTTTAATAGACATAAGTTCTAAATTTTATGTGATCAAGTTTAATAATATATTTTTTAATGCTTTCTGCTTTTGGCAAAATCTTTACAAAGACCTTCTACACACATGATTACATAAATCAGTACTCCCATTTTCTGTTAATATTTTATGGTTTTATTTTTTATATTTATATCTGTAACTCATGTGAAATTTATTTTGGTGCTGTATAATATGTGAACTCCTTTAATTTGTCATACAAATGATTGTAATTCATTCCAACACCATTTAGTGAATAATGCATCATTTTCTCAGGGACTGGAAATTTCAACTTTATCAGAATATTTTAATTTTTAATGTAGTGTTTATACTCAATGGTTAATAACTTGTAAATGTAATTTCTCCTTATCCCCTACCCCTACTTTTAGTCCCATAATTTTTCTTAATATCTAAGCAAATTACTTGGGATTAGAAAAGAAATATGTCTGCATTTTGGATGTTGTGTCAAGTCTCTGGAGAAATGTGTTCTTAGTATCATTTTGTTATATATATACACACAGAGCACCGTGAAAGACACACACCAAAGACATCATGTAACTCTAGGCAGAATTAGAGAGTTGCTGAAAAAATTTGGACCCACTGAAACTGAATCTACCTTGAGTTCTGAATGCTTTCCTAATAGGGGGATGTAGGAGGGTATTTATATTATATTCCTTTGGAGTAACTTATAGTATTTATGTTTTCTCTTCTTTAGTTGTGAGACATGTACAGTTGAGCTCTAATTAGAAATATCTATCCTCGACGAAAGAATATATCTGGACAATCTGAAAACGGCAGATGAGTAAAATTTGTCAGGCACTAATGGAGCACTTTGAAGATGCCCCCAAGAAGAAATGGTGAATAAAATTTGGAGGAATACAAAATTCCTCCCTCCACATACAAAAAAAAAAAAAAAAAAAAAAAAAAAAAAGGAATACAAAACAACATAATTTCTCCTTGGCTTCATAATTCTGCGCATGAAGAATTATGGTCTTGTCTTGGAATTTCTGCTTTTGAGGCCTCATGAGGGCATTTTAATTTTTCTCGTCTATGGGAGGCGGGTTTCTATCACCCAACTCTTTCACTTAAGCAAGAAAGTTAGCAAGGATGATTCATACCATGATGCTGATGCCAGGGTTGGCTCTGGAAGACGCTTTCTCAGCTGAAATTAAATGATACTTTATGTGTCTTCCTTAAATAGAGAGATTAGAAAGTTATAAAAAAGAAAGTGGTAGGGAAGCACATTAAATATGTGATAAAGTAAGTGGTTTTGTAGTTTTGTAACTGATTTTATTACTTAAGTTCAAGCACTTTTTTCTTACTAGTCTTTGTCAACTACAAATTAAGATAGAAGGAGTTGGACAAGGGGCAACTGAAGCAGTGCAGAATGCTTCAGGGATCACGTTTTTAAGGGTTATTAAACACAATTTGTTTATGTCAGGTTCCAATTTATCCGTATCTTAGCAAATCCAGGGAATGTGAGTTGTGACATCTTGTACATCCTTATTAATTATTCACGCTTGAGATTCTGTATTTGCTTGACCTTAAGGAATATGTGCTGTTTACCCCAGTGAGAATCTGGTAGAATACGCTTCCCATTTGCAGCTGGCTTCTCCTCCCCTTGTCTGGTTTCGGAAACACTAAATCTCTAGTACCCGCCTCTTTTCTAAAACTAATTGCTCTTTTGGAAAGAAATTGATAATATGGAGTGGAAGTGGCCTTAGAGAAGTAATCATACTATACAGGGACTTTTTAAAGGCATAAAGATTTTAAAATTCAATGTTACAAACCCCAAAGTGTTTTATTGTCAGAAATAAGCATTCTACACACCTGAGTTCTGCAATGAATGCTTTTTTAAGTCCACACCTATTTCTGAGAGTTCTTCCAATATGCAAAAAAAAAAAAAAAAAAAAAGAAAAAAGTAACTTCCTTTATCATCTGTAGCTGGCACAAGAGCTCTCTTTTCTGATGGAGTAGACAGAAGAGAGCGATCAGTTTCAATTTTCTAGAAAATCTGAGTGGAAAAACACAAACTGTTTTTCCTCTGTGGTCACACCACAGCAATCAACACAGACTTCTGTGACCATATATATAGGCATTTCTCCCCATTATCAAGCAATCAATCAATTCTGCAGTGGACACAGCTGGGTGTTCTGCAATTCAATTCTGACACTACCTACCTGGAAATAACATCAGATCCCCCACGTCGAGGACTCAGCCCCACAGGTTATCCCACTTCTGGTTGCAATCATAAACCCCAGTTTGTTTTACCTGTGGTTCTGACTGACTCGGTATAAATCAGTTTTCCCACAATCCCCTTCTTGGGTTTGATTAATTTGCCAGAGTGGCTTACAGAACTCAGGGAAAAACTTCCTTTCATAAACTGGTTTATTATAAAGGATATTACAAAAGATACAGATGAAGAGATGCATAGGGTGAAGTATGAGGGGGGTTTCCATGCCCTCCCTGTACATGCCACTGTCCAGAAGCTCAGCTATCCCAGAAGCTCTTGGTAGCCCATCTTCTTGGGCTTTTATTGGGACTTTATTGGATAGGCATGATTGACCATCATGTGATTTGATAAAAAAGGTTGTGATCTGATACTAATAGAAACCCAGGAAGGGCAAGAAGATTCTGAGAAGACAGAAGACGGGGTATGGGGCAGAACTTCTAAAATGTAGGTCTTACGAGCTACAATAGACAAGGTAGGTCAGAGAATTTCTTTATGGCTAGCTCCACTACAGAAAGGTGGGGGAAGATTAGAGTCTTGTTTTCTGGGAGAAAAAGTAATAGTTGAAAGGAAGGCAGGAGAAAGTCAGAGAGAGAGAGAGAGAGAATCAGAGAGAGAGAGAGAGAGATCCTGTTTCCTGAGGCTTGCTTCTGAGACCTAAAGCACCCCAACATTATAACAAGAGACTGTCACAGGGCTATAGGAGTTATGAGCCAGGAGTCATGGACCAAAACATGTATAATGTCACAGGAAACATAGTTTAGATTCCTCCAGTAATTTTTTTTGGTAAATATTTAATCAATTCACAGATACACTCCATTAAATGAGTGGTTCTTCTTTCTTAAAAATTTCCTACCTCCTCCACCTCACCCCGTCTTCCCAAGTTGATCTCTGTGTGCAGAGAAAAGCACAGGTAACCTTGTTGTGGGATGGGGGCAGGTGGCTCTGGTTTGTGTGGTATTTTCTAAGCAATGGCCAGTGGGTGTTCAGTGCTGGTGTTTGCTGAGATGCGGTCCTGTTCTGGTGGATTGAAGGCTATAGTTCCTGCCATAGCTCAGCTCTCAAGGATGGTTATAGTATAGTCTTGTATGATTTGATATTCTTTACTCCTAGGATCTTCTTGTCCCCCGCTTCTCTGAGAATTCTTCACACCACTACACCCACATTCCCTACGTAGCACATGCAGAGAGCTCAGAACTGGGTGCTACGTCTCACTCTCCACCAATATTGTGCTCTCTCACCGGAGACACACTGCATGTGGAACTGAACTGAATGCTTCTTGGTAAAGCTTTCCACTTACTATGCGCTGCCCAAGGGAGTGGGGGTGTTCTTAGGTCTCCCCAAACCCATCTGGTTCACTCCATCTTGAGATTACCCCACCTAGTCTCTTATTCCCTCATTCAGTGGGAGTCAGGATTAAGGACAGTGGCACCAACTTCCTGCTTTTCTTTTTCTTTTCCTTCCTTCCTTCCTTCCTTCCTTCCTTCCTTCCTTCCTTCCTTCCTTCCTTCCTTCTTTCCTTTTACTTTCATCTTTCTTTACCGCCCTCCCTCCCTCCCTTCCTTCTTTCCTTCCCTCCTCCCTCCCTCCTTCCATCTCTCTTTTCTTTTCTTTCTTTTCCTTTCCTTTCTCCTTTCTTTTCTTTCTTTCTTTCTTTCTTTCTTTCTTTCTTTCTTTCTTTCTTTCTTTCTTTCTTTCTTTCTTTCTTTTCTTTCTTTCTTTCCTTTTTCTTTCATCTTTCTTTACCTCCCTCCCTCCCTCTCTCCCTCCCTTCCTTCTTTCCTTCCCTCCTCCCTCCCTCCTTCCATCTCTCTTTCTTTTCTTTTCTTTCTTTTATTTTCCTTTCCTTTCTCCTTTCTTTTCCTTCCTTCCTTCCTTCCTTCCTTCCTTCCTTCCTTCTCTCTCTTTCTCTCTGTCTCTTTCTCTCTTTCTTCCTTTTTTTGACAGGGTCTCATGCGCTCACCCAGGCTGGAGTGCAATGGTGTGATCTCAGCTCACTGCAACTTCTGCCTCCCGGGTTCAAGCAATTCCTCTGCCTCAGCCTCCCAAGTAGCTGGGATTACAGGCATCGACCACCATGCCTGTCTAATTTTTTTTTTTTTTTTTCTGTATTTTTAGTAGAGACAGGATTTCACCATGTTGGCCAGTTCAGTCTCGAATTCCGGACCTCAGGTGATCCACCCACCTCAGCCTCCCAAAGTGCTGGTAATACAGGTGTGAGCCACTGCACCCAGCCCCCTCCCTCCCTCCTTTCCTTCCTTCCCTCTTTTCTTCCTTTTCTCTTTCTCTCTTTCTCTTTCTTTCTTTCTTTCTTTCTTTCTTTCTTTCTTTCTTTCTTTCCTTCCTTCCTTCTTCATTTTCTTTCTCTCTCTCTCTTTCTGTCTTTCTGTCTTCTTTTCTCTCTTTTAAATGGTGGGGCATGTCTCACTTTGTTGCCCAGCTGGAGTACAGTGGTGTGATTATAGCTCACTGCAGACTTGACCTCCTGGGCTCAAGCAACCCTCCTACCTCAGCCTCCCCACCCACCCCCAGTAGCTAGGACTACAGGTGCGCACCACCACCCCAGATAATATTAAGACTTTTTTTGTAGAGATGGGGGTCTCACCATCTTGCCCAGGCTGGTCTTGAACTCCTGGGCTCAAGCGATCCTCCCGTCTTAACTCCCAAAGTGCTGTGATTATTGGCGTGAACCACTGTGTCTGGACCACTGCTTTTCTTTTTATTCTTCCACCTTATTCTTCCAGCACCTTTATGGCCTTCTAATGATGATGATGATGATGATGATAGCTGTTTATGCTAATATAGATCTTACCATGTATATTCATTACCATGTTCTATTAATTCACTCCTTCAGACCTCACAGTAGCCCTGTGAGGCAAGTTCTATTATTAGTTTGTTTTTACAGATTAGAAAAGTATGCATAAAAACTGAATTGTTTGCCCTAGCTTACACAGCTAGTAAGTAGTGGAGACAGAATTTGAATCCAAGCAGTCTGGCTCCAGAGGCTATGTTTTTATCATATGATTTTGTCTCTCTCCACTCCTCCTTTCTATCTGGTCAGGTCTTGTATTCTATCTTATCCTTCTTCCTAAGACGGACTTTTGGGATTGCTGTATCAGTTAAGATCTCCTACAAAGCAGAGCCTGAGGCCAAACTAATGTGCCAATATTGGATTGGGGAAATGCAATGCCAAGGAAACAGGAGAGAGGGAGAGAAATGTAAGGAAGTATATTACTGAGCTTAATGGCAAGCAAATTCTTTGGCCTTTGGGGATATTTTTAGGGAGAATAAATGAAGAAACTGTACATCCAGCACTCTGTCTAGGGGCAAGGAAGGAAGCAGCACCTGTCCACTTGCTTCCATAATCTATAGGTCGAAATTGGATCTGTGGAGCTTTAACTATAACATGAATGCCAAGCGAGTGCTGGTGTCACCCCAAACCTCAGAACAGCAGGAATGTGGGGGGGGATTGGGGTGCATTGAGCCTCTAGGTCTGTAGCCACAGTGAAGGCAGGAGACAACTGGCTCCATGATCTGTGGAATAGGGTGAGTTCTACTGGGGGCTTTACAGGTCAGAAAGCAAAGCAAGTGCATAGATTTGGAGTGATGCATAAACAGAATCTAGTACCTGCCTCTTTCCCTTTCCTTGTAGTAATAAAAGTCATACAAGAAGAGAGAAGAAAACAATGTCACCAAAAAGGAACCTTATATTAAGAGCTCTTGAAACTATTACATTAGGAAAATACAACACAGAAAAATTGCACAGGCCGGGACTCATGCCAAGAGGGTACTTTGCCTTCACATGGGCGGTAGCAATTCAGTGTCCTGCCCACCTCCTCCAAATGTTCCAGTTGTCTCTAGATCACAGAGTTCTGGCCCAGCTAGCTCCTGGCCAATTTCCAAGCTCATACTTCTCCGTAGAGTCTTTATTTCCTGCCCTTGAATTGCCCAACAATCCCAGGATTGTTGGCCGTGGAAATGTTCATTCTCTCTGGGGAAAACTTTCTTCATTCCAGGGAAAGACTGGCCCTAAAAATCCAGGAAAAAAAGTCACATGGTCATCTGCCTTTGTCGACTTTCTGAAGTCTGAGTTCTTTGGTCTTCAAAAGAACGTGTGGAGCTTGATTCACATCTTATTAAAATGCAAATATATTAATTGTATCATATAGTCCACTAAGCAGTAGCCACTGGTCAAAGAGGGTTTATTAACTCACTGCTATTAGGTAAAGAAAGAGAGCAGCAATATGCAGATGTTCTGTTCTGCTGGTTTTGTTCCTTTGGAGAAAATGAAAATGGTAGCCCTTATCCCTATTGTTGCCTGCCTGGGTACCCTCATATCCATAGTTGTCCTTAGAGACTGATTATTTCTCCCAAATGATTAGAAGTCATAAAAACTCTCTGATTTCTGTTTTCCTTGAGATAATTTTTAACCATCTTTAGTCTTGATATTATTTCACTGTTCTTTATGCTTTTGAGACCTCTAGCCATTAACAAACTACCTGTTAATGGAGTTAATGACTTTCCCCTAAATAATGTATATAATGTTAAATAAAAATAGGAGGGGACAATAGTTCCAAAATAATTGAAGATGCCCATAGTACCTAAAAAGCTTGCTAAACATGTCTGTGTTTCCTCATTACCATAATGCACTGTTTCATTCAATCTAAGACACCACTAATTGCAGACTCTACTGATATTTACATACTGCTAAAGAAAAATGGCTGCCAATGAAACTTATGGAGTCATGATTCTGCCCACTCAGAATATTCATTTTATCCTTGTTAAAGGAGTTATCTTAACCTTGATTAAACCCAGATATATTTTTTCATATGTTACTCCATGTGCATACAAGAAAAGAGAATGGAAACAGAATAAATTGGTAAAGGTATCCCTAAAGCTCCATCACATTATAGAGTCCAGCTATTCTAAATCACCAATTAAGACAAAGTTGTCAAACGGGTGTTAATGGTGCAGCAGTTTGAGAAGTCTGCTGTTGTCTCTGGAGTTTTCCTGAAGCCACGGAACTCTGCTCTGCAAGTTTCAGGGAACTGAGGAAGTGGCAGTCACATCTTGAGTGCCAACTTGGTTTCAGAGCTCTGTGAGGAGCTAAGAGGAGCTAAGTACTCCTCTTAAAACCAACATGTCTTTTCAATTAATTCATATTTTCATATTTTTATGAGCTACTTAGCCATATCACATAATGTTTTGAGAGCAGAAGAAAGGAAAAAAAAGTGCCCCAAATCTAAGAGAGCTGCTGGCATTTTTGTGTGTCTCTCAATGTAAACATGAACGTAATTGTTATAAAAACTCTAGAAGAAAACCTAGGCATTACCATTCAGGACATAGGCATGGGCAAAGACCTCATGACTAAAACACCAAAAGCAATGGCAACAAAAGCCAAAATTGACAAATGGGATCTAATTAAACTGAAGAGCTTCTGCACAGCAAAAGACACTATCATCAGAGTAAACAGGCAACCTACAGAATGGGAGAAAATTTTTGCAATCTGTCCATCTGACAAAGGACTAATATCCAGAATTTATAAGGAACTTAAACAAATTTACAAGGAAAAAACAAACAAACCCATCAAGAAGTGGGCAGAGGATATGAAAAGACACTTCTCAAAAGAAGACATTTATGTGACCAACAAACATATGAAAAAAAGCTCATCATCACTGGTCATTAGAGAAATGCAAATTAAAACCACAATGAGATACCATCTCACATCATTTAGAATGGTGATCATTAAAAAGTCAGGAAACAATAGATGATGGAGAGGAAGTAAAGAAATAAGAAAGCGTTTGCACTGTTGATGGGAGAGTAAATTAGTGCAACCATTGTGGAAGACAGTGTGGCGATTCCTCAAGGATCTAGAACTAGAAATACCATTTGACCCAGCAATCCCATTACTGGGTATATACCCAAAGGATTATAAATCATTCTACTATAAAGATACATGCACACGTATGTTTATTGCAGTACCATTCACAGTAGCAAAGACTTGGAACCAACCCAAATGTCCATCAATGACAGACTGGATAAAAAAATGTGGCATATACACACCATGAAATACTATGCAGCCATAAGAAAGGATGAGTTAATGCCCTTTGCAGGGACATGGACGAAGCTGGAAACCATCATTCTTAGCAAACTAACACAGGAACAGAAAACCAAACATGTTCTCACTCATAAGTGGCAGTTGAACAATGAGAACACATGGACACAGGGAGGGGAACATCACACACCGGGGCCTGTCAGGGGGTAGGGAGCTAGAGGAGGGATAGCATTAGGAGAAATACCTAATGTAGGTGATGGGTTGATCGGTGCAGCAAACCACCATGGCACGTGTATACCTATGTAACAAACCTTCATGTTCTGCACATGCATCCCAGAACTTAAAGTGTAATTTAAAAATAATAATAATAAAAAAAAAAACAGCCAAGAAAATGTTTGCATGCCTCGTGCCACCCCACTCCAAACCCTCGAGTCGTGGAGTCGCTGCTTCTTGCCTGCAGAATAGACTCCACCAAAAAAAAAAAAAAAAAAAAAAAAAAAAAAAAAAAGTAATTGTTGATTACATGAAATGTTGTACACTAATTTTCTCATATTTGTAATGTGATACAATGGTAGTTTTATTAGCTTCAGGTTACTATAATATGTTTTTAACCATCATGTAAAATTTTACTGAAGAGACTGTGAAATGGGACTCAGTTTTTTCAACCCCATGTATCTAAAAGTATTGATGCCTTTTCCTCATTCATGGGCTTTGTGTTTCTTACTTTCTGGTTAGGTTAAGCAGCTTATTGCCACAGGCCCTTCGTTAGAATTATTTATAGAGTCTTAGTCATTTTTTTCCAGATTGGTTGGAAATTGATCCTCTTTTCTTTTGTCAGCCTTCCTTTCCAAGTTATCTCAGGCATAAATTATTTTTGTAATCTAGTTGTCTCAGTCAGTAATTAAACTCTTAAATCTATTAGCCAGAAATAAAATACAATCAACCCAACTATTTGTCAATGTACAGATGAAATAACTATTGGAGAGGTTACATGTTTTGATTTTCAATGATCTGTTTCAGTATCACATAGACTGTGCCAGGCAGTAAGTTGGGTGTATGATAATTTTTTCTGTTATCTGTGAGGCCTCATAGCTGCTTCTTTTGCTGGCGTAAAAATGGCTGTGTTGTCTTGCTCTAGTGACTAGGGTTTCAAATCCTGTACCAATGAGGACATTTGTTAAAATAAAGACTATTTGATGTTTAAAAGATGATTAAACCATTCTGACTTTATTCATTAGAGTAGCAAAACAACATAAACAGATTCTTTCTAAATATATGATATGAAGCAGTTGGTAATATTCAATTAAGGATTGCTGTGTCGATATGTTCCCTAAAATAGTTTCTTACAGGTGTTTTTTGAGTCTATAGCTGTTCAATATTCAAGCAAAGATGCACTAACTCTTAAGAGTTCCGATTTTATTTTATTTTTTAAGAGAATTTCTTACTGTAGCTTAAATGAATAAGACAAGCTGAAATAGCCATATTGTGAAAGATCTTTAGTTACTCAAAAGGCTCATTATTCTAATGGTCAGCGATTTATTTTTTCACGTAGAAATTTCAGGAGTTTTGACTTCCCTCACATCCAGTGAATCCTGTCTAACCCAGGATAAGGGAGTCAAAGAGGGGGATCCAAAATCATAGAGTCGAGATTTTAGGAGCCCCTGCTTGACCCTCAAAAAAGAATAGAAACAGACCAAAGATAATAGCGGCAGAAGTAACTTCTGGGAATCTTCATTCCCAAAATGTTGACCAGTGAGAACTAATGAATTTAAAGGTAAATAAACAATTTAGAAAGAAAAAACTAAAAAGGTAATGGTGATAATGAATAAAGTAGCATAATATCTTGAAAGTATGAATTAATGTCACCTCCATCAATGTCTCCTGTTTCTCCTTCTTTGCTTTCATGGCCTCAAGGAAAAGATGTGACACTGTCTCAAGCAGATGGCTTGTATCTACCCGTGTTCTTATTCTGGTCTCTCCTCAATGCCTAGGGCCTTTTCATCAACTGAAAGACAGCAAGAAAAAGTTGAAGAGCAGGTGGAGGAGTCGAAGACTCCATCACAATCCCCAGCTAGAAAAAAGCACTGGGCTTGGGGAGAAGGGAAGACAAAGGGGAAGCGACAAGAATGTTAATGTTCATGGATCCTGGTTAGAAGGGCACTGATGCAAGACTATGGGACAAAAACCTTGAGACTGGGTTTCCCAGGAGAAGATTGTGCTTTATGAACAAATGTTTTCTGGGAGAGATCAATGAGGAACTGAGCAAGGTAGGAGAGGGATGGGCAGATAGCCATGCCAGGGTATGATCTCAGCTGAACACCTGCAGAGTCCCAATCCACAGAGGAGGGCTGGAGAGTAGGTTAGGCCTCAGAATTGTCCCGACCTGAGCCAGTGAACTGGCCTCTCTTCCTCTCGTACCTGTCTGCCTTCGGACAAGGGCTTTCCTCCACAGGAGTAAAACTCTGAGGACCCAGAAGCCTCAGTTGCCCCAGTACAACTTTCAGAAGGGCCACAGGTGCTGGTTGTTGGAAACATAACACTGTGTTGTGTGGGTGTAAAGGGGTGAGATTTGTGCAAAAATGGTAAAAACAGAATCCAAGTTGTTTTGGATAGTGCACTGACATCATCTGCTACACCCAGGAAATAAGAAATAAAATACTGTAGTCATAAATGTGTGATCTGTGTGTATGTAGCAGTCTGCTATTTTTCAAGACTCTTCTTGCTACGTTATCTTTTCTGAGCTTCATTATAACCTTAGAAGATACAATGGCACATATTGTGGTATTGGTCTCACATATGTGAAAAATGCAACATCATCAAGCAAATTTCTCAAATGATGAAAGCCCATGTCTTTAACTTTAAACCCAATAGTCTTTCTCTAGCCTGTAGTCACAAACTAGAGAACATTTTCTGTAATCTTCTGATCCAGAGCCAGAACTCAGGGGTCGTTATAGAATAGAACCTAAGCTGTGCTTCCCACCGAGATTCTTTGGCTCCCACATGAGACCCTCTAACTCAGCATCTCTAAGTGTGAAGCCAAGGGTTTCTATTTTTATGTGCTTTCAGGGGATGCCTGCATAACTAAGGAAGTGCAGTTGTCCAGTCTGGATTTGAAGAACCACTGGTTCAGAGCACACTTTTGGGTTTTAGACAGGTCTGGGTTTAAGCCCTGGTTCTGCCGTTTGCCATTTGTGTGAGTTTAGGTAAGTCAGTGAAATTCCCTTGGCCCCACTTTTGTCATCTGCAAAACTGGGCAATGTTAGTGCTTACCTCAAAGGGTTGTGGTGAGAATTCAATGAAATTATATGGGCAAAGTGCTAAGTCCAGGGTGCTGGATGGAGTAAGTTCTAATCAGTATTATATACTATGATTTTATTATGATTAATCCACATGCTTTTCTTCAAATTAATCAAACTCAGGTCATCCTTCCTTTTAAATGCAGTTTCCTCCTCTATGAAACACTGAATGTCAGTGTGGACCACTTTCCAGGACTTGAAAATATTCAGCAAAGTGAACCTTTTGGTTAATGTTGTTTACTGGAGTGGAATTTGAGCTGTGGCAATTCACACACATAGCTGGCAGATGGTGGATGGCCTTGGGAGGCTATACCATTTGCTTAGAATTCAGAGTTTGAAGTCTCTCTTCACCAGTTATTACAAAAATGAGTCTGACTTAGAATTTCACTGAAGCAGATGAGTCTGTAGTTAAAATCCTAGTGAAATAACCACTAGTTTAGTATTTATTTACAGCCTAGACACCCACCCAGCAGGTACAATCCCAGGTGTACTTAATCTTAAAGCAAATTCTATAGTTCCCTTAGAGTTTCTGTTTTGGGGCATCTAGAAAACACATTTGAAAATAAGCTTTTGCCCAGCTCCCAGTCCCATGACAAAATATAAAATAGAAAAAAAAAAAAAAGAATTTTATCACTAGTTTTAAAGCAAACAAGAGAAACACAAAGAGCGGAGGAAGCCAGCTGCTGAAATGGCACCCAAACAGAACCATTTTCAATAGCTGGGAGAGAAGTCACAGCATTAACAGAGCTAGAATAAGAGGAGTATTTTCTTGGCTCACTGATCTTTTATCCTATGCATAAAGGGAAGGAAGCAGAAGTGATGACTGAGGGGCAGTGGTGCCAAGACTGAAATGAAAAATAACAGTTCATCTTTGTGCAGACAGAGCAAGAGTAAAAACCTTTGAGAAGGCTCTTCTATCAAGAGCTGTAGGGTTGAACTGTAGGAGTAACTCAGTGCAGAAACACTAACGGAGGCGCCTTTGCCCAACCAGCAAGGTAAGTGTGCACAAGAAGGCACATCTGCACATTGCCACCAACCCTGTTCTCAATGTGCTAGCCTGTGTGAAGCAACCTGCCAAAAACTTATCATGAAATATAAGCACCCAGTACAGATGGACAGAGGGAGGACATGACTAATAAGAAGAGATCACACCTTTATTGTGCCTTTCCTACGTGCTGGTACCTTTACATACATTAGGTCACCCAATCCTATGAAGGGAATCCATCTATTTTCCCATTTTACAGGGGAAGACACTAACTCTCCAAAGCTCTAACTAGTAAGGATCAAAGCTCGCCTTTTATCCTAATAATTGTTTCCAGGGCCTGTCATCTGAACCTCTAGCTATACTCCCTTATGGCAAAGAAATCCAGTTCACTGCAAAAAAAATTGAGGCCCCCTAATGTCGTGGGTAGCAAAGAACAAAGGACGGTGTACAAACTTACATGCTGCTCTGGTAGAAATTGCTTAGTTCCTTTGAGGTGACACCACAAGACACTGAGAAGCAGGGACTTACCTTGTGTAAACAAATGCAGAGAGTGGACTGCATTTACACTTTGGCAGTGGTAGGGGCAGAAGTAGGACCCCGCTGTTCAGACCTCTTCTGCTTATTTAGCCAAGGCACCCTTGTCAGGTCCCTACTGTATGCCACATGCCATCGTCAGAGATGGGATCATCTGAAGTTGAATAAAAAGTGGTTTCTTGTCATGTAAATCACACCATATCAAGAGAAAAGGCAGACAAATGGATAATCACAAAGCAGTATATTAGTGTTACAATAGTGGTTTAAACCAAGTCCTTAAAGATCACACACACACACAAAAAAAAAAATCAAAAAGGGAGCTAGAAAGCTCCTACCTCAGATAGCTGAATGGAGAGAACTTTGCACATTAAAGATAATGGCAGAGGAAAAAAAATTAGACCTTCACTTGACAAATTTCACAGAAATTTAAGAGTTATTTTTTTCACAGAAAACTAGAAAAATAGGTAGACATTTGAGAGACATTGTCTAGTGTGTGTGTATATATATATATATTCCATATATTTATATATAAAGACTTACAAATAAAGGCCATGTAAAGAATAATTTAAGATGGGGAAAACATACATAAGGATGTTCTTATAACATCGTTTATAATAGTAAAATATTAGAAACAACTGACATGTCCTACAATAGGGCAATTGTTTAAATGAAATATTTACGGTGAAATATTACGCATGTTTTAGGAGAGACTTCTCTTTTCATGTTATTAAGCATTTATTAAGTGCACTGTGCTAGGGATACAGAACTTAGGCAATGGTTTCAATCCTTAAACATCTTACTTAAATATGTACCTAACTCTCCTTGTATGATTGTTTAGGTTTTTTTTTTTTTTTTTTTTTTTAGAGGGAGTCTCGCTCTGTCACCCAGGCTGGAGTGCAGTGGCCAGATCTCAGCTCACTGCAAACTCCGCCTCCCGGGTTTACGCCATTCTCCTGCCTCAGCCTCCCGAGGAGCTGGGACTACAGGCGCCCGCCACCTCGCCCGGCTAGTTTTTTGTATTTTTTTAGTAGAGACGGGGTTTCACTGTGTTAGCCAGGATGGTCTCGATCTCCTGACCTCGTGATCCGCCCCCCTCGGCCTCCCAAAGTGCTGGGATTACAGGCTTGAGCCACCGCGCCCGGCCGATTGTTTAGGATTTTTTAAATCAGAAAATGTATTTTATCAGACCTGGTTCTCATGGATTATTTTTAGACCAATAACTTGTTTTGTTTTTGCAAATATATACACAGTGATAATAATCAGTCTAATTCCGTTATTCCCTTTTGCAGTCTCTTCCTCTGAATTCAAGCAATCACTGATCTGATTCCACCTCTTTAGTTTTGCCTTTTCCCAAATATCACATAAATGGAATCATGTGGAAAAGGATGTAGTTTTGGTGTCTTGCTCCTTTCAAATAGTGTAATGTGCTTTAGATTTATCCACATTGTTCCATGTATTTTTACTTTGTTCCTCTTTTATTGCAGAATAGTATTCTATATAAGGATGCTCCACAATTTTTTAATCTATCCACCAAGCATTGAACATTTGAAGTGTTTGTAAATTACAGATAAAGTTGCCAAAACATTTGCAGACATGTTTTGTGTGGACATATATTTTCATTTCTCCGTTAAATATCTAGGAGTGGGATTGCTGGCCATATAAATGTATTTAACTTTATAAGAAACTGCCAAGCTGTTGTGTAAAAGAGATGTATGTACCATTTTGCATTCCAACCAATGATATATGAAAGTTCCAGGTGCTTCAAATTCTGGCCAAATCTTGGTGTGTCAATCTCTTTCATTTTATCCATTAAAGTTGGTGTGTAGTATTATATCATTGCCTTAGCAGTCTCTAATACCACCCTCAGGCTCAATAATTTACCAGAAGGATTTGAAAAAACTATTATATTCATGATTACAATTTTTACAGTAAAGGGATAAAGACTAAAATCAGCAAAGGGAAAAGGCATATGGAATGCAATCCAAGAACAACCAGACACAAGCTTCCAAGTGTCCCTTCCCAGTAGAGTCACTTGGGGACATGCTTAATTCTTCCAGTAATGATGTGTGACAACATGTGTGAGGGTTTTCAACAAGGGAAGCTCACTTGAGCCTCTGTGTCCAGAGTTTTATTGGGGGTCAGTAACACAGTCAATGTGACTGGCAGCTCCTCTGACTCCATGCTGCACTTCATCCCTACCTCAGTAAAACCAGGTGTTCATCATAAATCACATTGCTAGAATAAACGTACTTGGTCAAACTGGTACAGAACCTCAGAATTTTCTCTGAATATTCAGGAATATTCTGCCTGACAAGAATTAAGAATAAGAAATCATTATATCAAATGAATAGTCCAAAGGCTAGTCCTGAAGACAGGTCTTTCTTTGGAATATGCAGGGTCTGAGAAATACAGGCCTCCTAAGTTAACCCTTTCCTGCCCATCCATGGTGGTCTTAATTTGCTTTCCTTTACATCTATTAATGTTGACCATCTTTGCATGTGATTATTTGTTATTCATATATTTTCTTTGGTGAGGTGTCCAAATCTTTGGTCAGTTTTAGAGATTTGGCTATTTGTATGCTGAAAAATGAAACTAGTCACATACCTCTCACCATATATAAAAGTTAACACAAGATGGATTAAAGATCCAAACATAAGCTCAGAAACTATAAATATTCTAGAAGAAAACCTAGGAAAACCTCTTCTGGACATTGGCCCATGCAAATAATTTATTACCAAGTCCTCAAAAGCAAATGCAAAAAAAAAAAAAAGTAGAAAATGGGACTTAAATTAAAAACCTTCTGCACAGCAAAAGTAACAATCAATGAGTAAACAGGTAACCTACAGAATGGGAAAAATATTTTCAAACCATGCATCCGACAAAGCTAATATTCAGAATCTACAAGGAACTCAAACAACTCAACAAGAAAAAAACCAAATAACTCCATTAAAAAGTGGGTGAAGTACACAGACGTTTTTCATAAGAAGACATACACGCAGCCAACAAACATGAAAAATCCTCAAAATCACGAATAATCAGAGAAATGCAAATTAAAACCACAATGAGATACCATCTTACACAGAGGGTCTATTATTAAAAAGTCTAAAAACAGTAGGTGTTGGTGAGGATGCAGAGAAAAGGAAACAGTTATACACTGTTAGTGAGAATATAAACTAGTACGACGTTTAAGGAAACAGTATGGAGATTTCTCAAAGAAAAATTCCATTAGATCCAGCAATCCCACTACTGGGTGTATCCCCAAAGGGAAATAAATCATTATATCAAAAAGATACATGATAGAACATTACTTAGCCATAAAAAGAATGAAGTCATATCTTTTTCAGTAACGTGGATGGAACTGGAGGCCATTATCCTCAGTAAAATAACTCAGAAACAGAGAATCATATACAGCATGTTCTCACTTGTAAGTGGGAACCAAACAACGGGTACCTGTGGACATACAGAGTGGAATAATATACATTGAATACTAGAAAATGTTGCAGGGTAGGAGGGGGTAAAGGTTGAAAAATGACCTGTTGAGTACAGCGTTCATCGTTTGAGTGATGGGTGCACCAGAAGCCCAGACTTCACTGTGCTGCAATATATGTGTGGATGATATCTGCACTTGTATCGAAATATATAAAAATAAGTAAATAAATACATGCAAAAAAAGATTTGGCTATTTTTTTAAAAATTGAGTTGTAAGAGTTTTTTTTTTTTTTTTTTTTTTTTTTTTTTTTTTTTTTTTTTTTTTTTTTTTTTTTTTTTTGTAGATTCTGGATACAAGTTGTTTATCAGATGTGTATTTTGCAAATAGTTTCTCCTAGTCTGTGATTTGTCTTTTTTCTTTTTTTAGCTTACCAGTGCTTTCAAAGATCAGAAGTTTTAAATTTTGATAAAATCCAATTTATTATTTCTTATGTGTTCTTCTTTTTATGTCTTATCCAAAATAATCTTTTCTAACCCAGAGTCACAAAGACTTTTTTAATATGTTTATCTTATTTATCATATGCTTTGCTTTGTATTGGAACAGGATCCTGTGCCCAAATGTATTTTCTCCTTCTTTCACCAGGGCAGATGGTTTTTGCTTCTATTCTTCTCTCAGAAGCAAATTTACATTTGCCTTGTGACCTCAGCCTGCTGATGAACTTAAGAAAATTTATGATTTTGTAGATCTAGATTTTTTTTTTTTTCATTTTTAAAGTGGGAGTGACATTCTCTTGCATCTTTCTGTATCCTTCGTTGAAGTGGAACTCTCAAGAGAAATATTTTGAAATCCGGGAAAGGTTTTATGGTTTTATGATTAAGAGCCATTTCCCAAACTGGAAAATACTAAATATACAAAACTGTATATAAAGTATAATCTCAATATTCATTAACCTTTTAATATGTGTTAGGCCTTTTGGTAGGTACTGATAAGCAAGATTTATGTTGTGCCTTCTCTGCAAAGAAATTGTAATTAACATTCTTCTGCATCAACATTGAAAATATCTGCATATCAGAATATAACATAACCAGAATTAAAAATCCAACAATGATCTTGGGAAAACATATTCATTAAGTATGAGAAAAGTTAATATTGATAATGTATAAAAACACTTGTAGTATGGCAAATTATAGCAGAATTATAGCAAACACTGTCAGCACTTTACTCTCATTTCCTTGGATCCTTTTCCATTTTTGTCACTGGCTTCTGGTGAGATTTCCCTTGTGAACACTCCTAGTACCTGCATTTCTTCTTTGGATACTGCTGTTAGCCAACCTGAACATGCTTTTACTAATACCTATGGAGAGTCAGAGTTGCCTGGGAATTGATGCCTGAACCCAATCTTTCCAACCCAGGAACAGTCCTTAACCAAGGGCCAAGAGACAGAGCTCCCTTGTCTTTGGATCAGGACAATTTAGAGATGTGATCTCTGCCATCTCCAGACCTTACCTGGGGGTAGTACCAAAGTTATTTTCCATGGGACTTCAGTGGATGCCACAAACCTGTTCAGCCTCCTCCCCTTCCTGTCACATTTTCCCACTCCCCTATTAGTTTTCCCCAGGAACACTTCTTAATACATTGCTTTTGTTCAAATTCTTATCTCAGGGTCTTCTAGGAAAGCCAATCTCAAGCATAAATCAAAACTAAAACATTAAAAGCAAAAAGGAAAGAAAAATGAGCTAAGGACATAGTCTAGGAATTAATTGAAGAAGAAAATACATCCTTTCCATAGGTTACTCTTATTATTGAGTGTATTTAAGGGAAAAGGAGATTTCTTCTTCATCTGCTCCCTGTTCCTTTCATGTTCAGTAATTTCTCCATAATGCTTCCAACTCCCCGCTTCTCCCAACTCTATTTTGAGTGTCCTCCAGCTTTGTCGCTACCTCCTGAAACTCTAGACATACTTTCCTCCTTCAATTCAGTGCTTTCACTACAATATTGGCCTTGGTAGGTGGGTAACACTGGAAAGACCACTTTTCCATTTCTTTGCCTTCATATGCATGTAACATGGTATGCTGAATGTTCAGGGATTGAAAAAACTTAAAAGACTAAATATGACTGTCTCAAAAATCAAAAGGAATCACCATTGTTATATGCTTATTAGTCTTGAGGAGCACCTTACTCCAAGAGAGGGTCTGCTCTTTAAATTTACTGCGAAATCCTTATCCAACTTTAGAAAAACTCCATTCACTACTCTGGGTTTGGTCATCTCCTGGTTCCATCTCCCTCTCCATAACAGGGTAACCCCTGGGATAAAATTTTGCAAAGTATAATTTATCAACCTAACTGATAATAATAATATTTCATGGTGTATGAAGGTTGGTGGGGTGGGGTTGGAAGATTAAGCAGAATAATTCAGATGGGAGCTGGTGTTTTCTGCTTGAGCCTTCCTTTTTGGTCCAGCCACAGTGGTGTGAGAGAGTCAATCATATGCATCTCTTCTCAATTCTTTTTTCAGCACTATCTTGTTGGTTGCTTGAAATCAGTCATTGTGGTAGTGCTTACACCATGGAAATCAGCAACTGCTACAAATCAGAGAGTTTTTCTACTCCAGACAGGCAACTGTGAATCATTTACCCACCTAATACTGCCCTAGGATATCTTTGGGGGATTGCACTTGTTCCATTTCTTAGCCCAGGTGATTCATTTGGGGCTGAACCTATTCCCTGATTCCAAGAGTAAGCAGAGTACCACATCCTTCCTGGCCTTGGTGATTGATACTAAAATGTGTAGATATTCCAAGATGGGCAAACCAAAGCCCTCTCTGGAATTTTTACTGAAATGATTGGGAAAGAAGTATGCTCTCCTTTTGAGATTTTGGACACTAAGTCCTCCGAATGATGGAGGCGGTGAGGGCCATGCAGACCTCTACTTAGAGAAAGCCTGCTTGAGAGCGAAGCCAGCACAGAGGAAAATAAAGCCTAAACAAAGAGAGAGAAAATGATAGGACTCGTGATCATCATTTTAATAACTGGACAGAGCCTCTACATTTCACTTACTTAAGCCAACGATGACTTATTGCTTCAGCTATTTTGAGTTCAGTTTCTGTTCACATGTGACCACGTAAATTTTAATTTATATAATTGTGAAGAGAACCCGCACACACATACAAACACACACACATGCATGCATATACACACACATCTTTCAAAAGCAGACAATGCTTTTCAGAAAATAAGGGAAATGAGATTTTTTCTTACAGGCAATATGGAGCATTGTGTTATTATGCAGTGCAATGTTAATTATAATTTTCTCATCCTTCTGCTTCCAGATCATGCCCAGGGACTTATCAAGCAACAGACCCAGAAACCTTTAGTTACTCAAACAGGAGGCAGAAATATGGAAATTAAAGTTTCTCCTCCCTCCCCTCCGTGCACCACTTAGGCCAGATCAAAATGTTAGGCAGTACTCTTCTCTACTGCCCAGATTCTGGTAAGACAGAAGCAATGTAGAAGGTGGTATTCTCCCGGTCAGAGCCACCTTTTCAAAAGTGGAGGGGTGTTGTTATATTCAATGCACAAATGACTCTTTTACATTGCAAGAAAATGTTCAAAAAAGCAAACAAATTCTAGTAATGTCACTCCAATGTACCTCAATCACATTATCAAGCTTTGACAAAAGTTGGTACCCAAAGGTGAAAATGCTGTGGTGAAACAAACAGTGTCTCGCAGAACCAGATGTAGGGTCAGCCGGAACTCAAACCCACTGGGAAAAAATTCTGCAGAGCACTTTATCAATATAGAAGCTCATATAATTCCATGTCCTTTTGCTCAGCGGTTCCACCTCTGGGAATATACGCTAAGTAAATAATCAGAAAATCAGATGGAAATGTATACACAGTGATATTCTTCGCAGCCATGCTTATAATATGGAGAGATTGGGAAAAATCCTAAATGCCCAACAATTAATGAATGGCTAATAAATTAGGGCCATGTGTATAATAAAATACTGTTTTCAAACATGATATTTTCAAGAATGTTGAAGTCTGATATAATATTTAAGAAAAAATACACAAAACTGGCAAAGAGTATGATCTCATATAAAAATGTACATACGCCTCACAGTTCATCTTGATACAGATCGAGAACATTTCAATACTTTTATGTTTTTGCACCTGTTAAGATTTCACCCACTTACCCACCTGGTGAGTTCTTATTTTTCCTTCAAAATCCAGCTCAAATACTATGCCTTCTGTGGAAACTTTTCTTGGAAAGATGGTGACTAAGAAGAGTAAATCATTCCATCTTGAAGAATAGACCACATTTCACCCTGAGAACTTACAAGTGCCTCCCTCCACCGGTGCATTGCTTTCTGTGGCCTCCCATCCATTGACATTAGTACCTGAGGTGAGAGCATTGCTGTTCTGCATCTGCCCTATCCTAAGAGGCCTCAGTGAGACTGGCCAGCAGGGACAATGAGGGTACCCTCATTCTCTTCAGCAAAGGGGGACCATAAGCGTGATGATCTGAGCAGGACTTTCGTAGATCATATCATTTCAAAAAGATCTTTCTATCATAACTGTGAGATGTTGATGCACATTACAAAATATGGACTTATGCCACTTTTAATGTGTCAGCTATTGGGTGGATTCCATGAATAAAATCAGCCAAGCTTTAAAAATACATATTATTGTCTCTAGAAACCATAAGGGAACCATGGAAATAACTCTTCTGTTACTAACACAGACTGCAGTAGGGGCCCTGCTGCCTCAGGCAATATGAAACTGCAGCATGGTGTGACAAGCAAAGAGAAGGTGAATTCTTACTCTATTCTTAGTTGTCTACTAAACAAATGAGCAGTGCGATCAATCCAGTCCCTGCACTTGCTTTTGACAAGACGCCTTCTCCATCAAGGACCTTTTTCTGCTCAACTTGCCCCATTTTCAGTTACTATACTATTATTGTTGTTATTATTATTACCACTGTTTTCTCCATAATCAGTTACTAATGGCACCAAAGCTTACTTTTATTTCCATGCCCTTTTCCTAAAAGACTGGTAGCTTTCAAATAACCTACTTCTGCCTTTCTGGCTCGGTGTTCAGTAACAGATTACTTAACATTTCTGAGGGCCAGTTGGGAAACCTTTGAAAAAACATTGAGGGCAATAATGAGATCTGGTTTTTGTTTTACTTAGTTTGGAGATGTAGTTTTGCTCTATCACCCAGACTGGAGTGCAGTGGGCCTATCATAGCTCACTGCAGCTTCAAACTCCCGGACTCAATCCTCCCACCTTAGCCTCTCGAGTGGCTGGGTATAGGTGAGAGCCACTGCATCTGATGAGACTTGATCTTTAACACAGAGTCTGTAAGGCTTACATGAGATATCACATGTGAAGTTTTATATACATATCACTTATATAGTAAATGCTCAATATATGCTAGTTATTATTAATGTTGCTATGGTTATTGTTACTATTAGGTAACTATGATGAGGGAGTAGTTCTTCTCATCCCATAGTCAAAGTAGGTCCTCACTATTGGAAGCAGGAAGACAAGGACATCTCTTTGGAGTGCCTTTTGTGTGGACAGACTTCTAGGGATTTGATAAGATGGGGTCTGAGCCTATGGCTGGCAATAAACAGGGGTTATGTCTCCACCACAACTCTGGGAAAGTAAACATCGTCTGGATAGCATTGGGATATTTTCTAGGAGGTTCTGATCTTGGCTAGTAAGAACATTTTCTTAATATGTCTACCTCATAAAGGTGTAAAAATGGTGGTAGTCGGCAAAATGTTTTAGTGATAAGTCGTTAGATTAAGTGACAAGATTCTGAAATACCATGAAATAAACCAAAGGAATACTTTCATGGGTTTCGTATTCCTATAGTCCTTTATTCTTCCTTTCAATATCGCTTATCTGTGTCTTTCTCCTTCATTATTCTATATGCTCTTGAGGGCAGGGAGAGTCTGTTATTCACTCATTCAGCATACACTTAGTAAATGATTACAGTGGGATCACCATGTCTATTGACATAATATTTCCAGTTGCTCAGCAGAGTAGTTGGCACATAACTCGTTTTTAACAAATGTTTGAAGAATAAATGGAAAAAATGTATGTAGTTTTATGCCATGTACAGAAGAGAATTTCTGTGATGATAGTGTGAGAGCCAAATCTGTAGAGAAGGAAGAGACTTCCTTGAGAATGCAGACAGATAGAAAATAGTTAAAATTGTCATTTAGCAGGTGAATATTGCTTCACTGAGCAAAGATAGTTATGACAGCAGAAAAGGGAAAAGATAAGAGGAAGGGAAAAATATAATATAAATAAACACTAAATTTAAGGTGGATATAGTCTTTGAGCAAGAAGGAGGAGTTGAATTTTGGGAAGATCATATAGTGAGATTTATTTATATTTATAGCATTTTATAGTTTAAGTTGGGTGGTGGGTGAATGGATTTTCATTATATTTTTCACTATATGTTCACATTTTATTAAAAAATAAAACGACCACTATTGATGCTTCATTATCTTGAAGAGTTTTGACAATTTTAGACATTTTATAAAATTATAAAATGAGTCACTAAGTTCAGTCAAGTCAAATTCAGTAAAGCCCCTTCCACTTCAACCCTTCTGTCAGGCCTTCAGTTGTCTCTTTTCAAGGGCTCAGTGATTGTCCTCTAGCTGCCCTGGTCTCTAGGTTTTGCTTTCTCCAAGCCACCCCTCTCTCTTTCCTAAAATATATATAATATAATTTTTCTGCCTTAAAACAGCTTGTGAGAAAAAGTTTAAACTTGCCAATGTGACATTCAAAGAACCTTACAGTTTAGCTTTTTTTTTTTTTTTTAACCTCTATCTGGTCTTTCTCCCATTGTAGGAATTGTGTTGCTGGGGCAATATCCCCCTTGCACCCTCCCCTTGAACCTACCTAGTTCATCAGAACCTCATCAGTCTTTGCTCTAATTCTGTCCATTATGCTTGTATATATTAATGCAAAACCAGAGGACTTGACTTTGCTTGTTCAGTTTGGGAGGATGCCTTAGAATCTTCCCAAACTGAAGTTATTGTTATCTGAGAGACTCAGGTAGATTAAAGACAAAAATTAAACATAATAAGTAACCAATAATTCATCAATAAATTAGTAATAAGTAAGCAAGTGTTGGCTATACTGATATCCATAATGCCAAGAATAATGCTATTTCCTCTTGCAGTCATAGACTTTCAATACAATACTTGTTCAGTGAAAATGAAATGTAAGGCAAATATTTAGATTATGATAAGTGCAGACAATTTTTAAAAAATCAAACATTGTGCAAAAGCTGACGATTTCATTTACTGTTTTGTTTTCAACATTTCTTACATATAAATATGTATTTCTTTATTTACTCATGAATTATTACTTAATTATTAATTATTACATTTAATTTTCGTCTTTACCTTACCTGAGGCTCTCAGATAACAATAACCTCAGTTTGGGAAATATGGCTGGTAGGTAGAGTGCCAACATAAAAGTTACAACACCTATTTACAAATCTTGATTTTAATTGTAATTTTGAAAATAACTTGTTTTTGATTAAGTGCTTAAACTTTCGGACCTTCAATGACCTTTTCTACTTATTGGAAATAGTGGACTGGCTTTAACTTCAAAATCTATTCTGCCTTTTGTTTGCAAGCCTTTTGTCCTATATACCTGAATACAGGTAGGAAATTCCTATCCACTACCGATTGTAGAACAGCTTACTATGAAGGGTGATTTTGCTTCTTGTGTTCTGAGAATCCCTTGTAGTTACATGTGTGCAAGGAAATAGTCTTACTTTGTTACAAATGCTGTTGATTTAACAGTCATGGATTGAGCAAGTAAGATCACAGCATACTCTATCAGCTAAATTAAACTTATCCTTCACCATACTGTCTTTAGCAACACCTGCTGCTTTAGTTGAGTCCAAAAGGTGGTCGATATGTTAAGAGAAGTGACAGTTACCAGCTCTCTTGCTAGTTTCAGAAAACCCCTAGAGAACCCACTGGTTTCTTTTCATTCAACTCCCAACCTGAAGTGCCATTTTCATAATTTTCTCTTTATTTTAATACTTTTATTAATTCTGTCTATATTAAAATGTTTTGCTGGCATTAAAGATCTGAGAAAAAGCCTTTGATCAGAAAGGGGAAATGCAATAAGAAAATCTACAAAATAGGAATGAGAAATATATGTGTTTATAAGCAATAGAAAAAGACTAACACAATGGAGGTTGGAGCCATTTAAGTTTCTGTTTCTCAATTCTACCAAGAACACACTTACAGATTATTATTTTTCCAATAAAATCTATGTGTTCTAAATGAGAAAACATGATAGATACTACTGGTAGATATTATGGTATATTAGGTTGTCATTCAGCAAATATTTACTTCTTACTTTTCCCACTCTCCCACCTCCACAGGAGAATTATACTTTCCTCACACCATTGATGTTGGGCTTCGCTATGTGATTTGCTTTACTTTTAATAATCAAAATTTATTAATAGTCTGATATTTTACTCTATTTGCAAGCTAACAGATTACTCTGCCACAGTGTCGTGGATACTTGAAGAAGACATGAGACTCCTGTGTCAGAAATAAAAAACTTTATTACTCACAGCAATAATAGTAGCTAGAATATCGGTATTTTCTTGTGTTGGTTCCCCAAGCTCCAGTTCCTATAGGACAATACGAAGAGGACCACCTGATTACTGCATTGACAGTGAGTTGCATTGTAAGAGAGAAACTCTGCACTTAGGGAGCCCAAATATTCTATAATGGAAAGTCAACATGTCTGCCTTTGATTCTGGAGGGAGATCTTATTTCTGTCTTCCAAGGCTGTTTGCCATAAATCCTTGAAAAGATGGTCTGAAAAAAAGAAAGTCAGTGACTCTGCTCTCAATATGTGCAGAAATGTGAGTGACCCATGGAGCTTTATCTTTCAACGCAATCCTCTGCAGGAGAAGAACATTTCCCAAATATCTGCTGTCATGTGGAGCCAAACCCAGTCAAGTGACAGCCTGACATAGAGCCACCGCAGCTAAATTGGTCCCTAGTTAGCTGAACATTAGCCAGCATGAAGACATGTTAATGTGGGAATGAACATTTATGACCATCAACCACTAAATTTTGGGTGTCTTTTTAATGAAATATTGTTGCAGTAATAACTGAATGACGTAGTATTTGACTTTGGCTTTGAGGCCTGGCAGTGAGTAATGCAACTGTCATCATAGGTGGTAGAAAAAGTGGTGATATATGTTTTCAAATGACAAAATATTTGAAAAAAACTGTTGCCTGCAGTAACTCAGAAAGACAGAACAATCTACCTAATAAGCTTACAACATTTGAGGTGATATTTTAAAATCATGGACAGATATTTATTAATCACAACTAATAAAATGCTACAGGAAAAAGGTTAGCTCAGTTTGCACACAGGATTTGGAGAGACTATAGAGAGCCCAGAAATCTCAGGTATGGAAAATCAAATAGTTTCTTATCAAAACAAGGATGATAATTACAAAGACCAAGTTAATGATGGCTTTAACATTCTTTGTTAAGACATGTGAGCTATTATTAATTAAAGGGTGGCTTAGCAGATCCTCTCAGGTGGATGAAAGGCCTTCCGGAAAAATTAAGGGCAAGGTCCCTCAGAAGACTAATGTGCCCGAAGAGCCTATAACGAAGTCTAGATGGAGGCATGCCTTAGAGAGAATTTTGGGTGTGGCTTTTGGCACTTGTATTTGACTAGAATTTAAGTGCATACATAGAAAACAAAACAAGCTTTTGAGAGACCTATATCTGCAAAATGGCCACCAGTCTAGACGACAAGACAACAAAGATGTTAGAAACGTAACCAAAACCTCTTGCTCTTGCTCTCCAACTTTACATTGTCAGAAATTGAACTTAAATTTGCTAAGCCACCAAGAAGGACTTATTTTCAAATGCCCACTTAGATATAGTCAAGGAAGATGAAGGCCGAGGATATACTTTCAAGACAGTCAACCCAAGATGTTTGGAGACTAACAGGCTGGGAGCCACTCCAAGAGGGCATAACCTGAGCCTTATCAAGAACCATGGCCATGATTCTTGTGTTTTTGGGTTCCGTATTAGTGGAGGACAAAAACCAATCACCTTGTCTCAACTCACATGATTGTATAGATACAGATTCCCATTGAGTATTCTTGTGAAGAAAGGCTCATTTCCTCCTATGAGGAGTGCCAAGGTGTCACTCAGCATTGCTCTTGTTTCTACTAGCTACAATACAGGATATATCTTATTATGGTCCATCTTTGGGGCAAGAGCAGTTAGCGAGCAATGATTTCAGTTTCCTATTGTTTGGACACCTGATTTGGTCTGTGAGGTTCCAAAATTGTTATAAACTAGTAACTGTTATGTGCTTTCCATTCCTCAGCCTTTAACTGTAGGATGATTTATTGTAGATACCCTATCCAAGTTGCACAATGGTTTATTGGGGATGTAGGGGCACCATAACTTGTGTTTAGCTCATAGGTCACTGGACCAAAAGGAGCTGTATCTAGACCAGATGTAGATCATGAGATTCTGGATTTTGAGTCTGATGCTGTGATTTTACAGATGCAGTTAAGGTGAGTGTATTTTGCATATGAAAAGATAGAGAATATTTGGGAACAAAAAGGGTGGATTGTAGTACTTTTTAAAATTGTTAATTAAATATTCACTTTACCATTCTACCTCAATGTGAAGAGCGTATATCATTTCCCCTTGACATTGAGCTTGACTCTGTAACTTATGATGGCCAACGAAATATTAGCAAATGTGCTGTATGCAGAGGTTTGAAATGCATTTGCTCAGTTGGGATTACTCTCTTGCGCTTTGGTCATGGCCATGGGAAGACCTGATGGAGCAGCTGCGGGCACTTCAAACAGGGCTTCAGTGTTAGACTCATGAAGCAGAGCTGGCTCAACCCACAGACCTGCAGCCTAAAGCAGATCTGCCTCAGCCAGCTTGCAGATAGATGCATGAGAAAGTAATACAGTAAATGCTTTTTGTTATGCAAATGAGATTTTGTGATTGATTGCATTGCAGCAAAAGCTAATTTATATTTAAAGACTTATGACATAGAAAAGGTTTTCCTCAAGAAGACAATAATGGCAATATTATGGGTTTGGGGTGATGGAATGAGGGCAGGAACTGAATCTCAGGCTAACTTAGAGTTTCTCATCGGCAATGAGCATGTAACGAAGTCTGTGACTTTCTGAAACTGACAGTTTCTCCATTTTTAAAAGTTAAATGATTTTGGTGAATTTCTATCCTATCACATAAATCTTTGTTTTGGGGTTCTTAAAATTAAATACTAAGTGTTTGTTTGTTTGCAGTATATCCCTGGGAATAGTGAGCAAGAGCAGAATCTGAGCTCACTTGGATTGCATTGACTTAGCAGTTGATCACATTTTGCAGAATTCTATTTGCAAGCTTAGAAAATTACCACACACAGTTCACCATATGGCACAACTGACTTTGCTTAAGGGAACTATTGTATTTGAAAAATCAAAAACTCTCACTAACTCCTCAAATCTCTCTTTTTTCCCTACTGTCATGGTTTCCATGGCTACATTTCACAGCCCCATGTTACGCTTCAAATGTAAACTATTTCTACAGAAAAACAATATGAAGATTTTCCGACACAAGAAAGAAGGAGATATTTAACGGGTAAATGGTATGTGCTGATTCCCACAACTCTCTCTGGGATTGGGCACAACACAAGTGAGAAATATATTTTTAAAGCATGATTTATCAAGTTTTTAAGATGAGTCTTGTGATAGGCTATAGATGTTGAAGGTACAAAACTTCAGTTAGAAGATAAGGATTGGTAACAGCAAACATGTATGCAGTGAATTAGACTTTCGTACCTCCCAACAGCCCTTAACTATTTTACTTCCTTCCCTGTACTATCATTCTCTTTTATGTTTTGTTTTAAGGTGCTCTCTCAGCATTATCTTTTTGATCTTCCCAATGTTGATTGTTCAACTTACAGACTTCACTGAAAACACAGGAAAATGTCCTTCAAAGGATGGAAGAAGCCACATACCTATTTCCCTCATGAATTTCTTAGGTTTAAAAAAAGGCAGATAAATATTTCCTTCTTTTTTCCCATTAGGAAAAGGAATATTGAATTCACTTCTAGGCTTACTACTCAAGAACATTCTTTACAGCTGGCCTTTCCTAGTGTACCTTTCATTTTATTAAAGGCAATATGTTGTTTTCAGTTTCATAAACACTGTTTAGTACACAAAGTTATTATTTTTAAAGTGGATACTACTGAGGTTCTGGCAGGTTGCCTTCAGAGCCAAGGATCTTTAACTGTGTGTTTTATAGGCTCCAGTGCAAGGGCCTTATAAAGTAGTTAACAGAAAACTCCAAATGTGCCTAATATGCATAGAAGCTTTCCACTCCTTGTTGTAGAATAACATCATTCTGCTTCAAGAAAAAAAAAAAAAAACATTTGGGCCGGGTGCGGTGGCTTACACCTGTAATCCTAGCACTTTGGCAGGCCAAGGCAGGTGGATCATGAGGTCAGGAGATCGAGACCATCCTGGCTAACATGTTGAAACCCCGTCTCTACTAAAAATACAAAAAAATTAGCCGGGCTTGGTGGCATGTGTCTGTAGTCCCAGCTACTCAGGAGGCTAAGGCAGAAGAATGTTGTGAACTTGGGAGGTGGAGGTTGCAGTGAGCCGAGATCGCACCGCTGCACTCCAGCCTGGGTGACAGAGAGAGACTCTGTCTCAAAAATAATAATAATAATAAT
>NW_016804965.1:1819841-1858789 GCF_001698545.2 Rhinopithecus bieti
GTGGCATGCGCCTGTAGTCCCAGCTACTCAGGAGGCTGAGACAGGAGAATAGCTTGAGCCCAGGAGGTGGAGGTCATAGTGAGCTGAGATTGCACCGCTGCACTCCAGCCTGGGTGACAGAGAGAGACTCTGTCTCAAAAATAATAATAATAATAATAATAATAATAATAATAATAATAATAACAACAACAACAATAACTGTTGACAGGTAGGTTTGATGCAAATAGGCATTTTTTCACTTGTATATTTTAATGTTTAACATCTTTTCTCGTTAGCAATTACCATAACTAAAATTGGCCCAACATTAGCAATGCAATTTCTACCTGTACAAAGGAAACTTTTCCAGGTTTTCAGTGAAGTCTGTAAGTTGAGCAATCAACATTGGGAAGATCAAAAGTTGGGTGATCTGAAATGCATAGATCACATTAGAAGCTATTCTAGATGTCTTAAAGTCCTAGACCTTTGTCTTCTATTTCTTACCTAAGTGGGAAGGAGGGTGATATGAAGAGAGCCTTACTGCTTTTCCGGTTTCTTTTCTCTTCAACTGTTAAAGACAAAAGTTTCTGATAAAGGTTGAGGGCGGTGACCTGAGGGGGTAGGATCATTATTCTTGCAGAAATTGCTGCATCTGTCACACTGTGGCTCCTATTTGTTTCTCTCCTGCATAATTATAAGTAAGCTAGTTGGCATGCATGTAAGGACACAATTAGTGAATGCTGGAGTTCAGCAGAAATTTTATTGGGTTGGTGAGGGGGATGCCTTTGTTTGCGTGTCCATGACTATCAAGGAATTTTGCAAATAATGCGTATCTTTTGTAGCTGTTTGTACAAATCTGCATATATGCATAGGTTTAAATAAAAATTGATTAATAATATTTAGTAATTAAATGAGACCCTAAGGAAAACTCAACATTCCAAACCTGAGCAAAAAGTTTGCTCAAACAGATTAATAAAAAGATTATATATCAAATTGGGGAATGAAAAGAGGATTTCAGTGAAAATGGCAGAGTAAAGACCTACAAAAATCTTCTCCTTCATAACCACAATGAAAATACTCACCAAAAAAGCCAAAATTAACTTTTTCAGCAATTTGAAAATTTTAAAAAGTTTGGAGAAATCTGCAGTTTAGTTAAGACAAATAGGCTAATCTCTGTAGAAACAGTGAAATATGTGACATTCTAACTTGCCCTGTTCCCATTTCCTTGCCCAGATCTGCAGAAGCCTCAAAAAAGAACAGCTTGGAGTCATAGCTCATTTAGTGTGGATAACCTTTTCTCCAGGGGCATTTGTCAAAACAATGAGAGGCAACTGTTTAACATTTTGCCTGCCTAAGGTGGTAGATAACAGCTGGGGGACAAATAGGCTAACCAAAGAGCTCAAGAGAAAATTCTGGGGAATAAAATGTCTGTAAGGAACTTTGAAAAGCTCTGACATGTTTTGGAAATCTTGACATTGATTCTGTTACCAAAAAAATAAAATAAAATAAAATAAAATATCTTCAGCCAAATTAAATTTAAAGGAATTTAATTGAGCAACAGATGATTCGTGAATCAGGCAGCCCCTAGAATCACAACAGATTCAGACAGACTCCAGGAATGCCTCATGGTCAGAACAAAGTTATAGACAAAAATAAAAAAGGGAAGTGACGTACAGAAATTGGAGCTGAGGTACAGAAACAACTGGACAGGTTACAGCTCCACCTTTGCCTTATGTGAACACAGCAGTGTATGAGTGATTGAAATATGGCTGCTAAGACTGACCAAGACTCAGCTGTTGTTATAGGTGCATACATACTCCTAAGTTAGGTTTTCAATCCTATCTACCTATTAAGTTACGTTGCAGTTCTTCCACAAGGTCTTAAATATAGAAGTACAGAGTCCTTCTCAGGCCATATTGAGTTGGCTTTAACAATGCACATGTGTAGGGCTGTGTGCATGTTCAGGATTGTGAGTATGCTCATGAAAGACCTGAGTTTCAGCTCTGTATAGCTTCTAGACTCTGCACAAGCAAGAAGTGAAGGCTAAGGCAGAATTATAAACTGCCTGGCTGAGTTTTGAAAGCATGCTCAATGCACACATAGAGTATCTTGACAAAGCCTCTACTGTTTCCTTCACAAAGACTTACTGGTTCCAGATGTTTAAAGAATTCTCTATACAATCATTAGATGACCACTAAGCTAAATGAGCAGAGGCTCCAGGGGTCAAAAATGAGAAAAAATATAGACTTTACAGGGTCAGTTCAGAAAAGTCACTAAAACAACAATTGACAACAAACAGTAATAAAAAACAAACTTTGGAGAGGGAGTAGAACCTGACTTTGCATTTCCATTTTTAAAAAGGATCAGTTTTGACAAAATATGAGACACATGAATAAACACTAGAAAAGCAGTCAATTAAAACTGTTCCATGAGGAAGCCCAGATGTTGCACTTATTAGACAAAGACTTTAAATCAGTCATTTTAAATATGCTTAAAGAACTAAAGGAAACCATATCTAAAGAACCAATGGAAATTAAGAATGATATCTCACCAAAAAGAGAATATCAATTGAGAGATAGAAATGATAAAACTAGAAATCCTATAGATAAATACAATAACTGAAATTAAAAATTTAGTAGAGGTGATCAACAGCAGATTTGAGCAGGCTGAAATCAAAAATAGAGCATGTGACAGGTCAATTGAGGTTTTCCAGTCTGAGGATCAGAAGGAAAAAAGAATGAGGAAAAATGAACAGAACCTCAGAGACTTATAGAACACCACCAAATGTATCAACATACATATGATGAGAATTCCAGAAGGAGAGGAGAAATAGAAATGGATAGAAATAACTAGTTGAAGAAATAATTGCTGAAAACTTCCAAATTTGATGAGAAACATTAGTCTACATGAGTCCATACTCCTGATCTTGTCTATAGGGAACTTTGTAAAGCTGTAACATATATCTGGAAATCTTGACATTGATGCACATGTGTAGCATTGTGTGCATCTTCAGGACTGTGAGTATGACACATCCAAGCTCATCACACTCCAAGTAGAATAAATTCAATAATATTCACATCTAGAACACATCATAACCAAACTGTTGAAAACCAAAGACAAAAAAGAATGAAAACAGCAAAAGAGAAATGATTCCTTAAGTATAAGAGATCTTCAATATGATTAACAGTTAGTTTCTCATCAGAAATCACTGAAGCCAGAAGGCAATAGGATAGCATAATCAGAGTATTTTCAACAGTGATTTCTATATTCAGCAAAATTATACTGAAACAACGGAAACATAAAGACATCTGAGCTAAACAAAAACTGAGAGAGTCCATTGCTAGCAAACCTGTTCTGCAAGAAATCCTAAAGGTATTCCTTCAGGTGAAAATGAAAGAGTTCTAGACAATAAATCAAATTGGTATTTAGAAATTCAGAGCACTGGTAAAGGTAATACATAAGTATATATAAAAGACAGTATAAGTGCATTTTCTGCTTGCAATAATATTTTTCTTATTTCTGATTTAACAGATTACTGCATAAAGCAGTAATTACAAATCTGTGTTGATGGGCATACAGTGTAGCATGCTGTAATTTGTATGACAATAAAACCCCAAAACTAGGGAGGGAGTAGAGCCATACAGAGCAGGTCTTTGTATACTACTGAAATTAAATTAGTGTTGATCTGAACTACACTAGGTTATTATAAATTAAGATGTTAATTTTAATTCCCAGCACAATCTCTAATAAAATAACAAAAAGCATATAGTAAAATTGACAAAAGAATTAAAATAATACACTAAAAATATCTATTAACAGAGGAAGGCAGTAATGGAGCAATAGAAAAAGGAAAAGACATAAGACATGTAAAAAACAAAAAGGCAGAGGTAAATTTTACCTTATCGGTGAGTATATTGAAGAAAGTATATTAAACTTTTTTAAAAGACAGAAATTGGGCTGGGCACGGTGGCTCACACCTGTAATCCCAGCACTTTGGGAGGCCGAGGCAGGTGGATCACCTGAGGTCAGGAGTTCGAGACCAGCCTGGCCAACATGGTGAAACCCTGTCTGTACTAAAAATATACAAATTAGCCAGGCATGGTGGCAGGTGCCTGTAATCCCAAATACTCAGGAAGCTGAGGCAAGAGAATCGCTTGAACCTGGAGGTGGAGGTTGCAGTGAGCCACGATTGTGCCACTGCACTCCAGCCTGGGCAACAGAGCAAGACTCTGTCTCAGAGAAAAAAAAAAAAAAGAAAAGAAAAGACAGGAATTGGCTGAATGAATTTAAGAAACATGATCTAATTATATGCTGTTACGAGAGATACAATTTGATTCAAATGCACAAGTACATTGAAAATAAAAGGACAAAAATATGTACCTTGCAAACTGTAACTAAAAGAAAGCTGGAGTGGCTGCATTAATATCAGACAAAAATGTCTGTATATTAATGTTACATCCTGCAACTTTGCTGAAGTAGTTTACTAGCTCTGACAGTTTTTCGTAGATGGGTTAGAATTTTCTATATTGTGTCACCTGAAAATAGAGATACATTTACATCTTGCTTTCCAAACTGGGTACTTTTTATTTCATTTCCTTGATAATCGTGCCAGCTAGACCACCAAAGACAATCTTGAATAGAAGAGACAGGGGCAAGCATCCTTGTTTTGTTTCTAATCTTCAATAGAAGGCTTTCAGTTTTTCATCATGGTTTGTGATTTTAGCTGTGTGTTTTTCATAGATTTATTTTGTTACGTTGAGAAAGTTTCCTTCTATTCCTAGTTTATTGAGTGTGTTTATCATAAAAACATGTTGGATTTTGTGAATATATGTGCTACTGTACTTATTGAGTGAAATATACTGCTTTTGTATTTTCTACTTACTAGGCTACAGGGAAAACATTCAGTATGGTAATAGTTGCATATGCAGGTGCCAGAGACTGAATTGATTTTGCTCCAATAAAGAGATCACATCTTGAAGAGAAGTTGCAATTGAAATCACAACCTTATTACATTTATAATTCACTGCTGTTCTCCAAGATTTATCAATTTCCACATATGCCAAACAAGAAGATTAATTGGGAAAATGATAGGACTCAGCAGTTCTGCAGTCTACAAGTCTTTAGTGATGACATTAATAAATGAAATTCACCCATGTAGGATGTGGTATTGATTTTGATTTATAATTTGAAAAAGATGGGATATTTAAAAAGGTTTATATTAGCTATTTCTGTCACAATAGGCCTTATCCATGAGTTAGAAAGCTAATATGCATATTGTGTCTGTTGCTAGGGATATTTATTCCAGATTTACTATCTGGAATACATTTTCCACTTAGAAACTGGAAAATAACCTCAAAAGGATTCGTATCTCACTAGGCCTACTATGAGATGGATTTGGGTCAAAAGTTTATTATTTGACCTTCATTGACCTTCTACTCTGTCCTGGAGACTTCTATCCATGTCACGGGAATTAGTGTAGGGGTTTGATCTTCTAAGCAAAAATAAAATAGTCATATGTGTAACTTATATTGGTGGAAAATCTTGGAAGGCAACCAAATATGGAATGTCAAAACTCAGTCTAGACTATTGTGGTAGATTTAAATGCTAGAGTTTAAAAGTCTGCCCACTGAGAAGAGTTCTTAAGTTGTTTTATGATCTTCCAGATTTCTAAGAATGTCTCTTCCTCAGTGTTAATGCAAAGTTCCAAACTGAGGAAAGCAAAATTCCCTGACACTGGAGATACCATTGGAGGATTATTTCTCAAAGTTACTAGTCTCTCCCATCATTCAAGAGGGAATTGGAAGAAAAGCTATGATTCTGTAGCTTACGAACTCAATTCAGAACTCTACTAGACTTAAAAGTTTCAATTGTTACTATTGTATAAGACTGAGTAATACTTATGGAGATGGCTACCTTTTTCCAGTCCTGGCCCTCCCACAATCAATTAGCCACGACCAGATTCATTTTGGCATTCTTATTAAAGAATGATTATGCTACGTATTGAGTTAAACTGGTCTACCTTATTTCTAATATTAAGTGCTCCTACTTGTCATGTCCCCGTTGAATACTCCAATTCTCATTAAGCATCCCATCTGCAGGAGACAGTCACGTGATTCTGCTGCTCTCTGTATGCTGTATATTTTCTGTGAAAGGAATGTTTTCTTCCATCTTTTTGGGATATAGCTAGGGGTCACTTGATAAACCTGAAAATCATTTTTTACAAAATCAACTTATTGTGGTATAATTATATACAAATCAATTTCACTCATTTTAAGGTCAAGCACTGTTGATGAAACCAGAATACAAAACGTTTCCACCTTCCAAGACAATTCCTTTTTTCCCTACTGCAATCAATCTTACCACTATCTTCCCCAACCGCAGGAAACCACTGATTTTATTTTTATTAGCCTTGATTAGTTTTGTCAGTTTAAGAGTTTTATATAAATAGGTGACTCATGCAATATGTACTCTTGTGCATGGCTTTCCTTTCCATCGTGTTTTTAAGATCCAGCTACTTTTGGGATATTAATTTTTTTTTACAGAGTAGTAATCCATTATATAAATGTAGCATTATTCATTTATCTGCTTACCCATTGATGGTATTTGGAATATTTCCAGTTTGGGACTTTAATGAATAAAGTTGCTACGAGTATTTGCATACATGTGTTTTCATGGGTATTTGTTTTCTGTGGTTGTCCTGTAGAGGGCTTGATCAACTTGGTTTGAGTATTTGGAGTGATGATGCCACATATATCAAGAAGGCATAAAAGTCTTTATTTCTCACACAATGGGACTTTCTTGGGAGAGAAGGCAAGCAAACAAGCGGGTCCTGGATGGCTTGAGCAAAGGAGGAGCTAGGGGTGTGTGTGTGTGTGTGTGTGTGAGAGAGAGAGAGAGAGAGAGAGACAGACAGAGAGAGAGAGAGAGAGAGAGAGAGAGAGAGAGAGAGACTCCTGCTCTGTTGCCTAGGCTGGAGTGCAGCTGTGCAATCTCCGTTCACTGCAGCCTTAACCTCTCCTGCTCAAGCGATCCTTCCACCTCAGCCTGCCAAGTAGCTGGGACTACAGACATGCCCACCATCACGCTTGGCTAGTTTTTTTATTTTTTTATTTTTATTTTTTGTAGAGTTGGGATCTCCCCTATATTGCACAGGCTGGAGGCCTTGGTTTTATTGTAGTTAATGGGTGGAGTCAAGGTGAGCCTTCCCGTGAGCTGAGTTTGCATTGTTTGAATCTCTCTCCAGTGTCTTAGGAAGGGATGCCTATGCTTTCTCATTGTCTTGCACAGATATGGGCAAAAGGGGAAGGGGCTAGGCTTTAACATTGTCGGTATTGAACAACAAAAATAGAATCAGACTCTTTATTACTTGTGCTTTCATTTCTTTTCGGTGAATACTTAGCAGTAGAAAATTTCAGTTATACAGTAATTGTATAACTGAATATAGAGATAATATACAGTTATACATACCTAGCACTTTAGGAAGTGGATAGAAATCCCAAGCAGCTGCATCATTTATAATTCTACCAGCCATAAATGAGAGATACAATTTCTTCAGATTCTCCCCAAAATGGACTGTCCTTAGCCCTTTTAATTTTAGTTATTCTAGTAGGTGTGAAATGCTGTCTTGTGGTTTCTATTTTCATTTTCTTGATGACTAATGAAATTAAGAACTTTCAAGTGCTTACCGGCCATTTATATACCTCTTTGGCGAAGTGTCTGAATCTTTTTTAAAAATTGAGTTGTCTCTTTTATTACTGAGTTTTAAGACTTCTTTATATATCCTGAATACAAATTTTCTGTCATATGTATTTCTAATGTTTATCTCTATAGATTGTCTTTTGATTTTCTTTATAATGTCTTTTAAGGAACAGAAGATTTTGGTTTTGACAAAGTTCAACTTCTCAATTTTTTTCCTTTGAGGTTGGTATTTTGTTTATTTATTTATTTATTTTTTTGAGATGGAGTTTTGCTCTTGTTACCCAGGCTGTAGTGCAATGGTGCAAGCTCGGTTCACTGAAACCTCTGCCTCAGCCTCCTGAGTAGCTGACATTACAGCCACCATGCCCAGCTAAATTTTGTATTTTTAGTAGAGAAGGCATTTTACCATGTTGGCCAAGCTGGTCTTGAACTTCTGACCTCAGGTGATCCACCCTCCTTGACTTCCCAAAGTGCTGGGATCACAGGCGTGTGCCACCAAGCCCAGCCAGTTTTTGTTTGTTTGTTTGTTTTTGAGACGGAGTCTCACTCCGTCGCCCAGGCTGGAGTGCAGTAGCATGACCTTGGCTCACTGCAACCTCCGCCTCCTGGGTTCCAAGGCATTCTCCTGCTTCAGTCTCCTGAGTAGCTGGGATTACAATGTGCACCACTATGCCTAGCTAATTTTTGTATTTCTAGTAGAGACGGGGTTTCACCATGTTGGTCAGGCTGGTCTTGAACTCCTGACCTCATTATCTGCCCGCCTCGGCCTCCCAAAGTGCTGGGATTACAGGCGTGAACCAACACACCCTGCCTGTAATTTTTGTAATACTAATGAATATTTGCTCCAAGGTACCAAATGTATTCTTCCATGTTTTCTCCTAGATGTTTTATAGTTTAAAACTTTACATTTAGCCCTATGATCCATTTTGAGTTAATTTTTGTTTTTGACATAAATTAAGCACTAAGGTTCTTTTCTTTCATTTTTAAAAATAATAAACATGCAATTGGTCCCATGCCATTTGTTGAAAAAAAATCCTTATGCCATTTAATAACATTAGTTAGCACTTGTGTTAGGTTGTTCTTGCATTGCTATAAAGATATACCTGAGGCTGGGTAGTTTATAAAGAAAAGAGGTTTAATTGGCTCACAATTCTGCAAGCTAGAGCTATACAAGTATGGCACCAACATCTGCTTGCTTCTGGTGCGGGATCTCAGAAAGCTTACAATCATGGCAGAAGGCAAAGTGGGAGCAGGCACATCACAAGGCAAGAGTGGGAGCAAGAGGGAGAGAAGGAGGAGGTCCCAGAATTTTAAACAAACAGATCTCCTATGAAATAACTAAGCATGAACTTATTTATTATCAAGGGGATGGTCCTAAGTCGTGCATGAGGGGCATACTCCCATGATCCAATCACCTCCCAGAAGTCCCCACCTCCAACACTAAGAATCACATTTCAACATGAGATTTCGAGAGGATGGACATCCAAGTCATTTCAGCACTTTTGTCAAAAATTAATCGACCATGTATATATGAGTCTATTTTTGGTCTGTTTATTGTGTTTTGATAACATATCTGCCTAACTTTACATCAAAACCATACTATCTTGAGTCATGCAGCTTTAGAGCAAGATTTGAAATTAGGCAGTGAAAATTCTCAAACTTTGTTCTTTGTATAGACTTTGTTTTATCTATTCCAGGTCCTTTACATTTTCATACAAATTTTAGAATTGGCTTGTCAAATTCTATTTTTAAGAAGCTGCTGTCATGTGAATACAGATCACGTTAAACCTACAGGTTTATTTGGTTGTTATGTGTCTTGGTATAGTTTCCTTCAAGTTCTTCGTGCTTGGAATTTGTTGAGCTTCATAGATCTTCAAGATTATAGTTTTCATCAGATTTGGACAAGTTTTGTCAATTTTTAAAAATATTTTTTAGTCTTTTCCCTCTCACTTCTTCAGGGTCTCCAATAGCATGTATATTTGGCTGGTTGAAGTTATCCTACAGTTTCCTGAGGCTCTGTTTCTTTTATTTACTCTTTTTTTCAAGTCTTATTTTGGCTAGGATTTACTTTGTCTTCAAGTTCACTAATTCTCTCTTCCATAATATCTTTAAAAAATATTTGAGATATAAACATCAAATGTTTTATTTCATCCTACTATACCTGTGATTTTCAAACTTCAAAAAAATTTAATTGACATATAATAATTATATACATTTATGGGGCACAAAAAGATGTGATGATATATGTAAACGCTGTAGGAAGACAAAATCAAGCTAATTCACATATCAACACCTTACAAATTTATCTTTTTATTTTGTGGTGTGAACATTAAAAATCTATTAGCAATTTTGAAATATACAATACATTATTATTAACTGTGTGGTCACCATGCAGTGCAATAGATTACTAAAACTTATTCCTCCAATCTGACTTAAATTTTGTACCCTTTGATTAACATCTCCTCTTTCCTCAAACTTCTCCGTCTCCCAGCCTCTGGTATCCCCTTTTCTAGTGTTTCTATGAAATCAACTTTTCTACATTCCACACATAAGACATAAGTGAGATCAAACGGTGTTTGTTTTTCTGTGCTAGGCTTATTTCACTTGTCCTCCAGGTCATCCATAACGTCAAAATGACAGTATTTCCTCCTTTTTAAATTTATTTATTGTTTTTGAGACAGTCTTGCTCTGTCACTCAGGTTGGAGTGCAGTGGTGCGATCTCGGCTAGTTGTAAACTCCACCTCCTGGGTTCACGCCATTCTCCTGCCTCAGCCTCCTGAGTAGCTGGGACTACAGGCACTCACCACCATGCCCAGCTAATTTTTTGTATTTTTAGTAGAGACAGAGTTTCACCGTGTTAGCCAGGATGGTCTCAATCTCCTGACCTCGTGATCCACTGGTCTCAGCCTCCCACAGTGCTGGGATTACAGGCATGAGCCACCGCGCCCGGCCAGTATTTCCTCCTTTTTAAAAGCCATATAGTAATCCATGGTGTGTATATACCACATTTTCTTTATTCATTCATTACTTGACAGACACTTAGGTTGCTTTTCATATCTTCAGTATTGTGAATAATTCTGCAATAAACGTGAGAATGCAGCTATCTTTTTGGGATACTGATTTCATTTCTTTTGGATTTATATCCAGAAGTGGGAGTGCTGGGTCATAGGGTATTTCTTTGTTTAACTTTTTGAGGAAATTTCATAGTGTTTTTCATAATGACTATACTAATTTGCACTCCTATTGACAGTGTACAAGTGTTTCCTTTTTTTCCACATCCTTTCCAATATTTGTTATCTTTTGTCTTTTTGATAATAGCCGTCCTATTAGGTGCAAGGTGATAGTTATCTCATTGTGGTGTTAATTTATATTTCCCTGATAATTAGTGATGTTGATCATTCTTCACCTACATATTGGCCATTTGTATGTCTTCTTTTGAGAAATGTCTATTCAAGTCTTTCGTCCATTTTTATTAGGGCTGTTTATTTTCTTGCTATTGAGTTGAGTTTCTTACATATTTTTGATGTTAACCCTTATTAGACGTATGGTTTGAAAATATTTTCTCCCATTCTGTAGGTTCTCTCTTTACTTTGTTAAGTAAAGCTTCTGTGTAAGAGCTTCTTAGCTTGATACATTTTATTTCTCTATTTTGTTTTGCTGCTTCAAAAGAGGTCCTAGCCAAAAAATCATTGTCCAGACCAACTTTATGGAGATTTTGTTCTGTGTTTTCTTCTAAGAGTTGTAAAGTTTTAGGTCTTACATTTAAATCTTTAATCAATCTTGAGTTGATTTTTTTGTATATCATGTGAGATAAAGGTTCAATTTCATTCTGCTTGTAGATATCCAGTTTTCTGAACATCGTTTATTTAAGAGTTTCCTTTCCTTATTTTGTGCTCTTGGCACGTTTGTAGAAATCCATCATTTTTATTTTATTGACAAATAATGGCTGTATATGTTTTTGAGGTACAATGTGATACCTCACAATGTGATACATCACAGTGTGATATTTTGGCATATGTATACATTGTAGAGTTATTAAATAAGCTAATTAACATATCCATCACGTCACCTACCTATTATTTCTTGTGGTGAGAACATTTCAAATCTACTCTTTTAACAACTTTGAAATACACAATACGTTATTACAAAGTTTGGTGACCAGGCTGTGTAGTAGATCACTAAAACTTACTGCTGTCTGTATGAAACCTTTGACCAATATTTCTGCTTTCCCAATTGACCACCTCTCTTTCATAATATTTTATCTGCAATTAATCTCATCCAGTATATTTTTCATCTCAGAAATTCTAATCTTTATCTGTGTCATATTGGATCAATTTTAATTAGTAGATTTTTGTCTTCATTATGGATTGTATTTTTGTTCCTTTTGCATGCTTGGCAATTTTTAATTGCATGCAAGACATTGTGAATATTATCTTGCTAGGTGTTAGTTATTTTGTATTCCTATAATTATTGTTAAACTTTGTTCTGAAATGTGATTAGATTAGTTGGAAACAGTTTGAAACTTTCAGGTCTATTATTTCAGATTTGTTGGGTGGTACAAGAACTGTATTTAATCTAAGGTTAATTTTTCCCATTAAGGAACTAAGATCCTTCTTAGTACTGTAACAGATGGGTCCCAAAATGAGGTACTCTATTGTGGCTGTTGGGAATAAGCACTCTTCCAAGCTCTGTATTTGATCTGAGCACTATTCTTTCTATTCCCTTAGAGTCGTTCTTTATTGACCCTTCCTCACATTTATTCTCTGACTTCTACTCAGCTCAAGACTTGAAGGGACCAGATGCAGATCTATAGCTTTTTTCTTTTATAGTACTCTGCCTTGTGAACACTAGTTTCCTTGGCTTCCCCAGTGATATGGTTTGGCTGTGTCCTTACCCAAATCTCGTTTTGAATTGTGGCTCCTACAATTCCCATGCATCGTGGGAGGAACCTTGTGGGAGGTGATTGAATTATGGAGGTGGGTCTTTCCTGCGCTGTTCTTGTGATAGTGAATGAGTCTCACAAGATCTGATGGTTTTAAAATGGGGATTTCCCTGCACCAGCGCTCTCTTTGCCTGCTGCAGTCCATGTAATATGTGACTTTCTCTTTCTTGCTTTCCGCCATTATTGTAAGGCTTTTTCAACCACGTGGAACTGTGAGTCCATTAAACCTCTTTCATTTGTAAATTGCCCAGTCTCAGATATGTCTTTATCAGCAACATGAAAACAGATTAATACACCCAGACACCCAACATTTTCTCCGCAACTCAGGAAGACTTAGTTCTGCCTGGGCTCCCCATCTCTGTGCTGCCACCAAGACACTTCCTCCAGATAGTTAGCTGGATAAATGAGTGCTAGCCTCATTTATTTTTGAAGAATCTCTATTTTGGGCTGCCTGATGTCCAATATCTTGAGTGTCATTGTTTCATCTGCTTTGTCTGGTGTTTTAGTTGTTTTAAGTGGGAAGGTTAAATTCATACCTTGGATACTCCATCTTGAGAAGTTAGGAGACATTTTAAATGATAGTATTCAAAATTAGTAAGGATCTAGTGAAATGAATACTTATGTATTTCTAGGGTTTTACAAATTGTTAAATTTAATGAAAAGAAGTTTTGTAATATATTTATACCAAATATTTTCTCTACGCTTCAAAATTTTACTTTACAGAATATGTTCTAAGGGAATAATTTGAGATACAAAGATTTATGCAGCATAAGCTACACATTATAACATTTTCTATAGTAGTTAAAACAAAACATCTAAATGTTTAATAATATGGTAATACTTAAGTAAACTATGCTTTATTCATTGATCAAATATTATGGAGCCATTAAAAAAAGAGAATTTGAGAAACATTCAAATCGCAGATTCTTACCATATACTTGCGGTGAGAAAAGCAGTTTGTGAAATTGTGAAACAATAAGATCTTACCTACACAAAAGAGTTTGTGAAGAATTTTGAAAATATACCAAAATGTGAATAGTGGGTAACTGTATTTTGTGTAATTAGTGATGTATTCGCTTCAATTTTCCTTAATGTTTTACATTTTTGATACTGAACACATAACATTTTGTAATACAGTGTTCATATAAAGATCATGGTATTTAAGATACTTTTTCATTATTAGGTTATTTAATAATTTCATTTTAATTGTATTTAAGGAGCTAAGGTCTACATTCTAAACTACTTGTGGTACAATAAAAAATGTCTTAGAGATCATATATATAGACATCAAGTTGCTTATTTTATTGAGCAATTTCTTTTAGATACATATTATTTTCATAGCAGTCTTAAAGATTCTCTGGGAAAAAAAGCTAGGTTAAATGTAAGCAGCATCCTTGAAGCAAGATGTGGTGCATTTTGCAGCCTGTGTTTCAGAATTGAACTTTATTTCACTGCTGATCAGTTGAGAATTGGTGAAGAGGTGGAATAAAGTCAGTGGCACTATCATAGCTCCTTGCAGCCTCGACTTCCTGGGCTAAGGTGACCCTGCCACCTCAGCCTCCTGTGTAGCTGGGACTACACACCATCATGTTCTGCTATTTTAATTTTTTTTTTTTTTTTTTTTTTTTTGTAAATATGGGGTCCTGCTATGTTGCTCAAGCTGGTCTTGAACTCCCACCCCAAGTAGTCTTCCTGCCACAGCCACCCGTAGCTCTGGGATTACAGGCATGAGTTACCATGACCAGCCTGTCTTTAATATTTTTCATATATTAATGGGGATGTTAGAAGATTAAGAATATAGTCAGTAACTTCAAACAACAAGAATTTTGTGTTCCATGTTGCAAAAGTGGGACTTGGAGCAGTTTGTTCCTTGATCTGGGAAACCTCCCTACAGGAAATTGTTTAACTCTGCAATTGTACAGAGTTTCCAGTAGGAAAGTTGTTAGAGATGACTGCTCTAAGTGACTAAACTGCTACTCACTCATGATAATCTAACATTTTTCCATTCCATAAGAATTGTATTTCTTTTGCACTTGAGTCCCTTAAGGAAAATGTTTGGTTTTGTTTCTTCTCTAAAGATTTAGGGGAAACATTTTTTCCCCCTTGATGAGATTTCTGTTTTGTTGGAGTAGCTGCTAATGGCACACCAGGTGCTCAGAGCCAGAAGCTGAAGGTGCTGACTTCCTGAGAGGCTTGGTGAGACACTGTGCAGAACAGTGTTCTTCAAGGGCCCCTGGAGTTACTTTGCTAAGGGATCAATTCTTCAGATCAAGACATGGAACCCTGGGAGAGTCTGGCATGGCTGGAAGCAGAAGCTGGGCATGCTCAGTGGAGACCACTCGTTAGAACTGCACAGGATGGATCTGTGTGCCTGCAGAAAGTACTGGCAACAGCTCAGAACACACGTGGACTTGAGACAACACACATGTGTACTGTCAGAAGGGACCCAGGACTTTTTGAGTGTGGCTAAGCACCTGCACAAAAAGGTGGAACTTGTAATTTTAGCGCTAACTGAAATGGGACCTCAATGGGATCCACAGGCTGGTGAAATCTAATCCATGCTAGTTTCTTCCACATGGCACCACACTGTGAAGTTAGCAAGAGAAATCCTGGTCTGACTTTAAGTTCTGCAAAACAGGAAACAATACGACATCAAAGATAATGCAATGGCTTCATAAGTAGAGCAGTAAGAGCACCTTATGAGAATGATCTGTGCTATCTGGTCCCACTTACGGCAGTGATGATCAAATGTTTCGCTTTTTGAAGGGGTCACCCTTTACCACATATTCATCGTCTTTGTTGTTGGCCTGGTTTTCTTTAAAAGAAGAACATTAGATGTGCTAGTTAGTAATCCATTACTTTATGGCAGGAACTCTGCATTTCAAAGCAGCAAGAGCTCCTGGAAATAGTTGTGTTAAATTTTCTGCATCTACATTTTTTTCAACGCCTCTATTTTAAAATACAAAGATTTGTTATCATGAAGTTTACTACACACAACAGAGTGTTACAGTAAGGTTAGCTTCTGTACATCTATTATCTAATTGGAAAGATGACAAGTGAAAGATACTGCTGCCTCTGGTATGGTGACAGTTATGCTTTCAACAGTTTTATAGTTCTTAAAATTAAGGGTGAGTCAGATCAGTAAATAAAGTGTATAAAAATATAAGGCAATATGAATAAAACATTTTGGAAATGAGTAGCTTTTAAACTATTGTTCTCTCATTTTTATACTCACTGAATTCCCTTATTAATAAGAATTACGTTTTCACGAGCAGTCGAAGAAACCCAAAAGCTATTACTCATCAGTAAACTATGCTATTACTGTCATGCATACAGTTTCAAGCATATATAGAGCAAGTTCCTCTGAATGCAGGAAAATCAAAGCCAGAAATCGGACTTTTCTATAAGGTATTTCAGTAGCAAATTCAGGCAAACAGCCAAGGGGTTCCTCGAGTCTTTCCTGGTTTGAAGGGAAGTAAACGAGAAATGAACTTATGTGGTGATTTACAATGAACACCTTGAAGAAGGTTTGTGTGTTCACTTAGTTTGTTGGCTGAAAACATTATTATTTTAATTTGGCCCAGAAATCTTTTTATTAAAAGGATCATTGTATGTTAGAGATGTTTATTGCCTACAACGGAAAATTTTATGACAATCTTTAATATCATGAGCAAAGTTTTGCTTGATCTTACATACTGGGAAAGCCCATTAGGATCTGTGACAAAAGTGAAGTTGAGAAACTTCATACAAACAACCTGAAGATAAACGTGTGTCATTATTTTCCAATGTTTTACTTTCATTTATTTATTTATTTTTGTCATTTATCACTCTTCTTTCTAACTACTTTTGGATATCTTTAGAGTGAGAGAATTAAGACTTGGGGTCATTTGGTTTGGGCCTGCCAAAAGCAGATCCTGAAACAAAGACTTGACTGCATAGTTTATTTGAGAGGAGATCACAGGCAGCACACAGGGGTAAAAGGGGGAAAGGTGAGACAGGGAAAGGAGAAAAGAGAATAAACCATGTCTTAAAGAGAGCGGAGAGCAATTAGGTCTGGATGGGCCTAGGGGGTTCTCTGAAAAGCCGGAGGGAATTCTCCTCAGCATTCTCCAGTGATAAAGGCGAGGCATTTATTCTCCTCTCCCATTCCCCTTTGACTGAGAGCTGCCCCCAAGCACATCAATTTCGCTGTCCATCCCTTGATTTTTTTTTTTTTTTGAGACGGAGTCTTGCTTTGTCGCCTAGGCTGGAGTGCAGCTGTGCGATCTTAGCTCACTGCAAGCTCCGCCTTCCGGGTTCACGCCATTCTGCAAGCTCCGCCTCCCGAGAGCTGGGGCTACGGGTGTCCGCTACTTTGCGCCTGGTTAATTTTTTTTTTTTTTTTTTTTTTTGGATTTTTTAGTAGAGACAGGTTTCACCGTGTTAGCCTCAGTATTGTCTCGATCTCCTGACCTCATGATCCCCCCCGCCCCCCACCCGCCTCCCGCCTCCACAGTGCTGATTACAGCTTGAGCCACCGTTGCTAGCCCCTTCTTTGATCTTGAGGGAGACAAAGCAAGCTCTTATGATAAAAAGAGAAAGCCCTCAGGTAGAGACAATGAGAGTGCTTGGTCTTAAAACCTCCTAGCCACCTGAGAAGGGTCTGCTGCTACTGCAGGTGAACTCATGTGGAGGACACAGATGGGCAATTCCTATGTCACATTATATTCAGTGGAAGGTTGTGAATTCTTTATTACCCTATTCATTACTCCCTAAACTCTGGCATGTTAGCGTCAATGCAAACATTAGTGGACATGGTGTTAGCACTCTTGCAAAAAAGCGAGATATCTTAAAACATTGTGCTTGGTTTCTGTGACAGAGGTAGCCTTATTCAAGACAGATTTTTTTTTTTTTTCCTACTTCATGTAACAAGTTCAGATTGCATTATAACACTGAAGTAGTCCAGGGTGCCTTGTTGTTGTGTTCTGCTTCCTAGGGCCACATCTTTCACATGGACTAAGATGGAACTACAACAATCTACTCTACATCAGGCCTCAGGAAGTGAGAAAAGGAAGAGAAAGTTAAGAGACATTTTTTCCCTTTAAGGGACAGATCAGAAATTGTACACAGGTTTTCCCTCTTAGGGACCATTGGACCAGGACATAGGCCTGACTCTCAGAAGTGTTTTGGCAACAATTATCCCTATTTTGGGCAGATAATTTGCTTAGCCAAAGAATTATTTACCAGGAGGGAAGGGGAAAATGGATGTTGGAGGACAAATAGCAACTTCTGCTACAGGACCCCACGCTGACTAATGTGCATCTTCCAGGGGCAGATGTGCCTGTATTGTCTTAGTTTCAAAATGGATCCTTTCATTTATATACTATTACAATTTTAAAACTCATTCAGTGCCATTGTGAAAGCCTTGAAGACTTCTGAATGTGCATGTGTATGTTTCACTTGTGCTGATACTCATAAAGTGGTTGAGTTGTTTTCCACTCCGTTAGGATATTTTCTAATGTTTGTCGGCAATAATCTTAGTAATTGTAGAACTTATACACTAACATATTTAGTATTTTATCTGCCATAGCCCAGCTTGCTTCAATCATACCTTCTATTCTCTTTCTCAACTCCATTGTGTCTCTTTCTTTCTCTTTCTTTCTTCTTTCTTTCTTCTTTCTTTCTTTCTTTCTTTCTCTTTCTTTCTTTCTTTGTTTCTTTCTTCTTTCTTTTCTTTCTTTCTCCTCTCTCTCTCTTACACACACACATCCACTGTTGGATGCCCTTCTTGTTTAACAATACTTAACTACATTGCCACTAGTTATATATAAAAAATATATATGATATATATTGTATATATTATATGTTTACATGAATATGGATACTATGATAATTGATATATTTATCATATATTAAATATATATATATATTTTTTAATGAAGCCTCGCTCTGTTGCCCAGACTAGAGTGCAGTGGCATGATCTTGGCTCACTGCAACCTCTGCCTTCCGGGTTCAAGCAATTCTCTGCCTCAGCCCACCAAGTAGCTAGGATTACAGGTGCCTGCCACCATGCCCGGCTAATTTTTGTATTTTTAGTACAGATGGGGTTTCACCATGTTGACCAGACTGGTCTTGAACTCCTGACTTCATGATCCACCTGCCTCGGCCTCCCAAAGTGCTGGAATTACAGGCATGAACCACCACGTCCAGCCTGTTTTTTAAAAAATTGTTCTATTTTTAATTTTTGTGGGTACATATTAGGTATATATATTTATGAGTTACATGAGATATTTTGGTACAGCCATGCAATGCATAATAATCACATCAATGAAATTGTGTATTCATTTCCCAAAGTATTTATCACTTATGTTACAATCCAATTATACTCTTAATTTTTTAAAAATGTGCAATTAAATTATTGATTACAGTCCCCCTGTTGTGCTATCAAGTAGTTGGTCTTATTTACTTGTCTATTTTCTTGTATCCATTAATCATCCTACAAATAAGTGAGAACACGTGAAGTTTGTCTTTCTGTGCCTAGCTTATTTCACTTAACATACTGATTTCCAGTTCCACCCATGTTGTTGCAAACGACAGACTCTTACTCTTTTTTATGGATAATTAGTATTCCACTGTGTATATGTACCACATTTTCTTTATCCACTCATCTGTTGATGGACACTTAGGTTACTTCCAGACCTTGGCTATCATGATAGTGCTGCAACAAACATGAGAGGGCAGATATCTCTTTAATATACAGATTTCCTTTCTTTTGGGTGTATACCCAGCAGTGAGATTGCCGGCTTATGTGGTAGCTCTACACTTAGTTTTTGGAGCAACCTCCAAACAGGTAGATTTACTTTTAGTTTTTTAAGGAACCTCCAAATTGTTCTCCATAGTGGTTGTACTAATTTACACTCCCATCAACAGTGTATGATAGTTCTCTTATTTCCACATCCTCACCAGCATTTGCTTGACTTTTGGATAAAAGTCATTTTAGGCCGGGCGCGGTGGCTCAAGCCTGTAATCCCAGCACTTTGGGAGGCCGAGACGGGAGGATCACAAGGTCAGGAGATCGAGACCACCCTGGCTAATACGGTGAAACCCCGTCTCTACTAAAAAATATAAAAAACTAGCTGGGCGAGGTGGCGGGCGTTTGTAGTCCCAGCTACTTGGGAGGCGGAGGCAGGAGAATGGCGTAAACCCGGGAGGCGGAGCTTGCAGTGAGCTGAGATCCGGCCACCGCACTCCAGCCTGGGCGACAGAGCCAGACTCCGTCTCAAAAAAAAAAAAAAGTCGTTTTAACTGAGGTGAGATGACATTTCATATTTTTGATTTGCATTTCTCTGATGATCAGTAGTGTCAAGCATCTTTCCATATGCCTGTTTGACAATTGTATGTCTTCTTTTGAAAAATGTCTATTCAAATATTTTGCCTACCATTATATCGGATTATTAGATTTTTTCCTATAGCGTTGTTTAAGATTCTTATATATTCTTGTTACTAATCTCTTGTTAGATGGGTAGTTTGCAAATATTTTCTCCCATCTTGTGGATTGTCTCTTCACTTCTTGATTGTTTCTTTTGCTATGCAGAAGTTTTTTAACTTGATATGATCCCATTTGTCCATTTTTGCTTTGGTTGCATGTGCTTATGAGATATTATTCAAGAAATGTTTGCCCAGTTCAATGTCCTGGAGAGCATCCTCAATGTTTTCTTGCAGCAGTTTCATAGTTTGAGGTCTTAGATTTAAGTCTTTAATTCATTTTGACTTGGTTTTTGTATATGGTGAGAGATAGGGGTCTTATTTCATTCTTTTACATATGGATATCTAGTTTTTCCAACTTCATTTATTGAAGAGATTGTCTTGTCCCCAATGTGTGTTCTTGGCACCTTTGTTGAAAATGAGTTCACTATTGGTGTGTGAATTTGTTTCTGGGCTCTCTATTCTGTTCTATTGGTCTATGGGTTTGTTTTTATGCCAGTACCATGCTATTTCAGTTACTATAACTCTGTAGTATAATTTGAAGTCTGGTAATGTGATTCCTCCAGTTTTGTTCTTTTTGTACATGATAGTTTTGTCTATTCTGGGTCTTTTGTGATTCCATATAAACTTTAGGACTACCTTTTCTATTTCCATGAAGAATGTCATTGGTATTTTATTAGATATTGCATTGAATCTGTAGATTGTTTTGGGTAGTATGACCATTTTAACAATACCCTTCCACCTTTTTCTGTGTATCCTCTTCAATTACTTTCATCAGTATTTTATAGTTTTCACTGTAGAGACCTTTCACTTTCACTTTCACTTTGGTTAAGTTAATTCCTAGGTATTTTATTTGTGGCTATCGTAAATGGGATTGCTCTTTTGATTTCTTTTCCAGATTGTTCACTGTTGGCATATTGAAATGCTACTGATTTTTGCATGTTAGTTTTGTATCCTGCAACATTACTGAATTTATCAGTTCTAAGGTTTTTTGATGAAGTCTTTAGGTTTTTCAAAATATGAGATCATATCATCTGCAAACAAAGATAATTTGACTTCTTCCTTTCCAATTTGGATGCTCTTTATTTATTTCTCTTATATGATTGGTCCAGCTAGGACTTCCAGTACTATGTTGCATAACGGTGGTGAAAGTGAGCATTCTTGCCATGTTCCAGATCTAGGAGGAAAAGCTTTCAGTTTTTCCACATTTAATATGATTCTAACTGAGGGTCTGTTATATATGGTGTATTAGTCTGTTCTCATACTGCTAATAAAGACCATGTAATTTATAGAGGAAAGAGGCTTAATTGACTCATAGTTTCACGTGGCTAAGGAGGCCTCGGAAGACTTACAATCATGGTGGAAGGGGAAGCAAACACGTCCTTCTTCACATGCCTGCAGGAGAGAGAAGTGTCAAGCAAAGGGGGGAAACCCCTTATGAAACCATCAGCTCTCATGAGAACTCACTCACTGTCATGAGAACAGCATGAGGGTAACCTCCTCCATGATTCAATTGCCTCCCACTGGGTCCATCCCATGATACATGGGGATTATGGGAACTACAATTTAAGATGAGATTTGGGTGAAGACACAGACAAACCACATTATATGACTTTCATTATGCTGAAGTATGTTTCCTCTATACCCACTGTTTTTGAGGGTTGTTATCACTAATGGGTGTTGAACTTTTTCAAATGCTTTTACAGCAGCAGTTAAAATGATCATATCATTTTCTTCAATCCTTCATTCTGTTGATATGATGTATCACCTTGATTGCTTTGTGTATGTTAAACCACTTTTCATCCTTGAGATAAATCTCACTTGGTCATGATGAATGATTTTAATGTATTGTCGAATTCAATTTGCTAGTATTTTGTTAAGGATTTTTCATCTATATTCATCAGCGATATCAGCCTGTAGTTTTCTTTTTGTAACATATCTTCCTATGGTTTTGTTATCAAGTTGATATGGCCTCATATAATGATTTTGGAAGTATTCCCTCCTCCTCTATTTTTGGAACAGTTTGAGTAGGATTGGTATTAGTTATTTAAATATTTGGTAGAATTCAGCAGTGAGGCCATAGGGTCCCAGGCTTTTCTGTACTGGAAGATTTCTTTTTATTATAGCCTCAATCTTGTTACTTGCTCTTGGTTTGTCCAGGTTTTGGATTTCTTCATAGTTCAGTCTTGATAAGTTGTATACGTCTAGGAATTTATCTATTTCTTTTAGATTTTCTAATGTATTGACAAATAGTTGCTTATCGTAGCCACTAAAGATACTTTGAATTTCTGAAGTATCAGTTATAATGTCTCCTGTTTCATCTTTGATTTTATTTACTTTGGTCTTTTATTTTTTTTCTTAGTCTGGCTAAAGATTTGTCAATTTTATCTTCAAAAACCAACTTTTTTGTTTCATTGATCGTTTGTATTGCTTTATTCATTTCAAATTCATTTATTTCTTTTTCCAGTTTATTTATTTATTATTATTAAACTCTAAGTTCTGGGGTACATGTGGAGAATGTGCAGTTTTGTTGCATAGGTATACACGTGCTATGGTGACTTCCTACACCCATCAATCCATCACCTACATTAGGTATTTCTCCTAATGCTATCCTTCCTTCTGTTCTATTGGTCCCCTACTCCCGAACAGGCCCTGGTGTGTAATATTCCCTTCCTTGTATCCATGTATTCTCATTGTTCAACTCTCACTTATGAGTGAGAACATGTGGTGTTCGGTTTTCTGTTCTTGTGTTAGTTTGCTGAGAATGATGGTTTCCAGCTTCATCCATGTCCCTGCAAAGGACGTGAACTCATCCTTTTTATGGCTGCATAGTATTCCCTGGTGTATGTGTGCCACATTTTCTTTATCCAGTCTATCATTGATGGACATTTGAGTTGGTTCCAAGTCTTTGCTATTGTAAATAGTGCTGCAATAAACATACATGTGTATGCATCTTCATAGTAGAATTATTTACAATCTTTGGGGTATATACCCAGTAATAGGATTGCTGGGTCAAATGGTATTTCTAGTTCTAGATCCTTGAGGAATAGCCACACTGTCTTCCACAATGGCTGAACTAATTTATGCTGCCACCAACAGAGTAAAAGCGTGCCTATTTCCCCACATCCTCTCCAGCATCTGTTGTTTCCTGAATTTTTAATGATTACCATTCTAACTGGTGTGAGATGGCATCCCATTGTAGTTTTGATTTGCATTTCTCTAATGACCAGTGACAATGAGCTTTTTTTCATATGTTTGTTGGTCACATATATGTCTTCTTTTGAGAAGTGTCTTTTATATCCTTTGCCCAATTTTTGATGGGGTTGTCTGTTTTTATCTTGTAAATTTGTTTAAGTTCCTTGTAGATTCTGGATATTAGCCCTCTGTCAGATGGATAGATTGCAAAAATTTTCTCCCATTCTGTAGGTTGCCTATTCACTCTGATGATAGTTTCTTTTGCTGTGCAGAAGCTCTTTAGTTTAATTCGATCCCATTTATCAATTTTGGCTTTTGTTGCCATTACTTTTTGTGTTTTAGTCATGAAAGTCTTTGCCCATGCCTATGTCCTGAATGGTATTCCCTAGGTTTTATTCTAGAGTTTTTATGGTTTTAGGTCTTATGTTTAAGTCTTTAATCCATCTTGAATTAATTTTTGTAAAGGAGTAAGGAAGGGGTCCAGTTTCAGTTTTCTGCATATGGCTAGCCAGTTTTCCCAACACCACTGATTAAATAGGGAATCGCTTTCCCATTGCTTGTTTGTGTAAGGTTTGTCAAAGATCAGATGGTTGTAGATATGTGGTGTTGTTTCTGAGGTCTCTGTTCTGTTCCAATAGTCTGTATATCTGTTTTGGTACGAGTACCATGCTGTTTTTGTTACTGTAGCCTTGTAGTATTGTTTGAAGTCAGGCAGTGTGATGCCTCCAGCTTTGTTCGTTTAGCTTAGGATTTACTTTACTATGCAGGCTCTTTTTTTGGTTCCATGTGAAGTTTAAAGTAGTTTTTTTTTTTCCAATTCTATGAAGAAAGCTAGTGGTAGCTTGATAAGATAGCATTGAATCTATAAATTACACTGGGCAGTATGGTCATTTTCATGATACTGATTATTCCTATTAATGAGCATGGAACATTTTCCCATTTGCATCCTCTCTTATTTCCTTGAGCAGTGGTTTGTAGTTCTCCTTGAACAGGTTCTTCACATCCCTTATAAGTTGTATTCCTAGGTATTTTATTTTCTTAGTAGCAATTTTGAATAGGAGTTCACTCATGATTTGACTCTCTGTCTGTTATTGGTGTATAGGAATGCTTGTGATTTTTGCACATTGATTTTGTATCCCGAGACTTAGCTGAAGTTGCTTATCAGCTTAAGGAAATTTTGGGCTGAGACAATGGGGTTTTCTAAATATACAATCATGTCATCTGTAAACAGAGACATTTTGACTTTCTCTTTTCCTATTTGAATACCCTTTATTTCTTTCTCTTGCCTGATTGCCTTGGCCAGAACTTCCAATATTATGTTGAATAAAAGTGGTGAGAGAGGGTATCATTGTCTTGTGGTGGTTTTCAAAAGGAATGCTTCTAGGTTTTGCCCACTCAGTATGATATTGGCTGTGGGTTTGTCATAAATACCTCTTATTATATTAAGATACGTTCCATTGCTACCTAGTTTATTGAGAGTTTTAGCATGAAGGGGTTTTGAATTTTATGGAAGGCTTTTCTGCATCTATTGAGATAATCATGTGGTTTTCGTCATTGATTCTGTTTATGTGATGGATTACATTTATTGAATTGTGTATGTTGAACCAGCCTTGCATCCCAGGTATGAAGCAGACTTGATGGTGTTGGATAAGCTTTTTGATGTGCTGCTGGATTTGGTTTGCCAGTATTTTATTGAGGATTTTCACATTGATGGAAAAGATAGGAAAAAAAGGAAGTCAAATTGTCTCCCTAGAGCACTTCAGCCCACGGTGGAGAAGCTTGCAGAGAAACCCAATTTCTGACCACTGGGATAGGCAATTCCCCTCTGGCTGGAGTTGTTCAAGTGCTCCCTCTGTGCACAGGTGCTGGCTGAGCCCCACATGGCTTTATCTTATGCTGTGACAGGGCAGTGTTGAGTTCCATGTAAAGTCTCCTAGTCACTGTGCTCTCCTTCCTGAAAGTGGACAGATTCTGTCTCCACACTGCTCAGCTGTTGCTGGGGGATGGAAAGTGGGTGTTGTTAGAGCTTCAGAACTGTGTCTCCTGACCTCCTCAATGCCTCAGTCGAGGATATGACCTTAAAACTAGGTGCTCTGATTGCTTTCCTGATTTTTAGTTCTTGTGATGCCGCCTTTCTGTGAGTAGATACTTGTTAAAGTTTGGTGTACCAGCAGGGGGAATGAATGGTGTAGGTTTCTGTTCCACCATGTTGTTCCACACTCAAAATAAATAAAGTAGGTTTCAATAATATTTTTCCCCCTTTCCTTTAACTTTGACATTGTTTTCTTAAAAGTGTCACAGTTAGACTTTCTCATGATAACCTCTTGCCTTCTCATTCAGGTGCTACAGCTAATATCTGTCAATTTCTCTTATGCCAGCTTTCCACTTTTCCTGCCTTGCTTATCCCCTGCAAAAAGAGGGCATCTTCGCTTTATCTCTTAGGAGTGGAATTACCTCCCACAGTATATTGAAGAGCTACATATGCTTCTTTCCAACACTTGAAAAAAAATTTCTCATTTGTAATTTTAAAACTCACACACAGTGAAATGGATCGCTAGGATGTTATTGGTGATTGCTGGAAACAGGAGGAGATAGAATTGAGGACAAGTGCTGTGTTCCTAAAGGGTAGGAGATGCACTTATCTCTACCTATATCTATACATGACTTATGCATATATTTTATAAATTTACTATAATCATTGATATTGTGATAGTGATTTTACCTGAAATTCTTCATATGCTGGGAAAACTGCTGACTTCTAGTTAAGTGGCAGAGCTTGGATTTGAGTCCTGGGCTGCATCATTAGGCCTATGCTGCTGGATTTAGGATGGTGGTCATCAAGTAAAGTTAGGAACATGGCCTAAAGTGGGTCACAGGCAAAACTTCCAAAAAAATAAAAAACTTCTGGAGACCCTGGTTTAGCTTTCTGCATTAGTAGAGTTTCAAATCAGAATAAAAGGCTATAAATACTCAGATTTCTGGAGGCTTCTCACCCCTTCCCTTTTTTGCAGAAATGATCTGTGGATTTCTGCGGAGGAGCTGCAGTCTGCACTGCAGAGAGGGCCTGAAGCGCCAGAGCAGTCGCAGAGGCAAAGGCCGCCCTTTGAGTAGTGGGGAGGGAAGCGCCCACCCGCTCCAGGTGAGGTGAGAGCTCTGTGCAGTGTAGAACTATAAATGTCCTAACACATCTCAGTTGGCTTTGGTAAAGTAGCAGGGTGAGCCTGTTGAGAAAGATTATTGTTTATTCCAAGATGGGAGACTTGACCTCATAACAAAACTGTGTGGAAGCCAGAGAATGGAATTTTAGGAAATGAAATTTCTATAGGGCTGAAAGCTTGACAAGCAGTACCCTCACATAAGGTCTCTCTTTTATCCTACTAATATCTCCTTTTCTTATTATTTTTTAGGATTATTATTGTTATTTTATGGATGAGGAAACCAAGAGCCAGGGAGTTTAAATATCTTACCAATCCGGTCAGTAAGTTTCAGAGGAAGTGCTTGGCTCTTTCTCTGGATGTATTTCATCTTTGAAATTCAGAACTGATGTGGGATGGAGACTCCTGCGTAGCACAGGTTATAATGATAAAAAATTAGAATGACTCAATCATCTACTCCCAATCCCTTTCCTCCTCTCTCTGATTTCTCTTTCTGATTCTTAATCACAAGCCATAACCATGTTGTTCAGCACCTGACATGGTTTGGATGTTTTGTCCCTCTTCAAATCTCATGTTGAAATGTGATTCCCAATGTTGGAGGTGAGGCTTAGTTAGAAGTGTTAGAGTCATGGGGGCAGATCTCTCATAATTGGCTTGGTGCACACACAATTGAAATAATCTAAAATAACTTAAAGTGTGTAACTGGATTGTTTGTAACTCAAAGGATAAATTATTGAGGGAATGGATACCCCATTCTCCTTGATGTGCTTATTTCACATTGCATGCTTGTATTGAAACATTTCAGGCACTCCATAAATATATACACCTACTATGTACCCATAAAAATGTTTTTTAAAAGTGAGTTCTTGCTGTTAGTTCACTAGAGGGCTGGTAGTTTACAGGAGCCTGACTCCTCCTCCTCTCTCTCTTGCTTCCTTCCTCAACATGTGTCACACTGCCTCCCTTTCACCTTCTGCCATGATTGAAAGCCTCCAGAGATCCTCACCAGAATCAGGTGCTGGAGCCATGCATCTGTACAGCCTGCAGAATTGTGAACCCAATAACTTCTTTCCTTTATAAATTATCCAGCCCTAGGTATTTGTCTATGGCAAAGCAAAAATGGATTAACATAGCACCCTTGAAGCTGAGGATCTAAAATACTTTCAGTTGGGTCCAAAAAGCATCACCCACTGCTTCAGGCTGAACTGGAATTTCATACATCCTCAGTAACTACTGGTGTGCACATCCTGAGGAGCCCCAAACTCTACAAATCAGTCTGCCTCCTCAGTTTCTCTAAGGGTGATGACAGCAGCCCATGTCATGAGCCCACACAAGGGTCATGCATTTGGTTAAGCTCTTTTGATGTTTCATTGTACTTAAGCCTGAGGTTCACTTTAGGATATTGGTTATATCATTGCCTCATTTTATAGTTGAGAGAATTAGAGCTTAGAGGAGTCACTTGTCCAAGGTCATAGCAGGGCCAGGATGCAGACCCAGAACTACCTGTCCCCAATGCCCCCACTTTTGGTCATCTTGATAGGTGTCAGCTCCATCACTGAGGAGGGCCTTGGGTCACTTGGATGTGCCTTCCACTTCTACTGAATGATCAGCATCAACGTCATATAAAAGAATACCATGAATATACTGCACAGGGTATACCCACACACCTTGTCTCTTACTTCTGCTGCCATTAGCCAAGAAGGGAGATTTCTCCTTCTATGATTGTGCTTTTGTTTATTATTCAGTGTTATTTCTCTACATAGATATTTACATTATCTTACTTTTTCAAGCTTTCCTCCACACATTCCTAGTCATAATTCATTTTGTCCTTAACTTTTCCCTTGCTTCTGCCAAACCTTACTTTTTCATTGAAATTCACAGATGTAATGTCTCCCAAGGAGGATGGAATTCCTGGCTGATATTAACCCTTGCTGTGTATTTCATAAATCAGTTTTTTTTTTTTTTTTTTTTTTTTTTTTTTAGACGGAGTCTCGCTGTGTCACCCAAGCTGGAGTGCAGTGGCCGGATCTCAGCTCACTGCAAGCTCCGCCTCCCGGGTTCACGCCATTCTCCTGCCTCAGCCTCCCGAGTAGCTGGGACTACAGGCGCCCGCCACCTCGCCCGGCTAGTTTTTTGTACTTTTAGTAGAGACGGGATTTCACTGTGTTAGCCAGGATGGTCTCGATCTCCTGACCTTGTGATCCGCCCATCTCGGCCTCCCAAAGTGCTGGGATTACAGGCTTGAGCCACCGCGCCCGGCCATAAATCAGTTTCTATAATGTCCTTAAGTTAATATAGGATGATGTGGAGATAATGCTCAAAAGAGTTGCAAAGAAGATGCAATTGAAGGCAGAATGATTCTTCAAACAATTGAATGATAGTTATCAAATTGTGTGCTAGACACTAATCAAGATTCTCGATCACAGTGACATGATTACTCTAATTTTCATGATTTCCATTCTCTATTTAGTCTATCTACATTTCTTCTTGTCTGCCACTTATTACATATTAGGTACACAAAGATTACTAAATAATAAAGCCATAAGTGAGTAACGAGAATTTTTTATGAAAACATTTTCCCTCATATATAAAACTCAAATTTGTTGATTAACTGGTAGGGGCAGTGTGTGCATGCGTGCATGTGTGTGTGTGTGTGTGTGTGAGAGAGAGAGAGAGAGCGATAAAATTTATAAATGTGATTTTACATGCAAGCTATATAAAATCATGTAAAATATTTGAAACTACATATAAATGTATACTTGCATATAAAATACATGTAAAATCATACATATATGATATATCAAATGTAAAATGTCAATATATATAAATAACATATAAGATTATATATTTATCTCATATATATGATTTTTACATATATTTTAATGTATATATGATTTAAATTTTTTAAACAAATCTGGGATACTCTTCTAGTCTGGAAGCCTTGGGGCCTCTTCTAAGGGCACTGCTCATCTCCAGAGGGATAATTTGTGTAATCTGTGATCTTCTCCCTGACATGCTCTGGGATATTCTCCTACTGCTAAACCTAAAGTGGATCCAGGAGAGGTTCCATCCGGCTCAGGGTGGTGAGGTCTGAGAACAGCCAACAGGTATTTAATAAATGTTCTAATTGGCAAGCCAGGGCCAAGTATAATGGTCTGGGATCACTTTTCCTCGGTGAGGGTGGTAATAGTGGTCCTCACTTGTACTGTGTTTCTTGAGCTTGAATGTGCACTCCCAGACCAACTGCATGTGATCTTTACAGGGAGCTGCTCAGGCAGCATCAGAGGCATTACTGGCTTGATTTTACAGAATACAGAATCTGATGTCTCCTTAGGTAAATCATAAAGTGCCTTAGTCATGAAGTAGCAAATAAGTGGGAGATATAGAACTAGAGCTTAGGTTTTTTTTTGTTTCCTAGTTTATTGCCTTTCCTATTACATTTTACTCTGCCTCTTCCTCCCTTCAATAGTTTAATGCATTCCCAGGAGAGAGGGGGCACATTAAAAGGCAAGCCCATTGATATTGTACAAATTTTTCGGATAATATGCTTGCTATCTTATTTTTCGTACTGTAACTATGGAGCACAAATGAATTATTTTTCCCTTAAGTGTCATGGTTTTAAAGTTCTATCCTGGTTGACAACCTGCTTTCAGCCTCATGTCATTTTACACAGTTGACATATGAGCCCATCTCTCCTTCTTGTCCTCCCCCCCACCTTCAGTAATTGGGTTTATAATAGAAACACTAACTCAACATTAACTAAAGTGATACTGTCAAGTGATATGATAAGACAGCTGGGTCATGTTTCATAGTAATGGATTCTCTTTGGGTTTCCTTTCCAAGATCATGAGATGGTCCCTCACCCCTTAAAGGGCAAACAGAAAGTGTGGAAGCCACAGCAGAAGGAAATCTGTGGCAAGTTATGTCTCCATTGTAACTTCATCCCCAGCATGGTAAAACAAACAAACACCCAAACAATCTTTTGTTAAAAGAAAATATGAACAGGACATTTTAGAAAAAGAATCTCTAGGTAATGAGATGAGGCCTGTAAAATGAAATGTAATTTTGTTCCACCAATTAATTTACCTTCCTATGGGGTTGTTTATAGTAGCTAGTTGATCACATTCATGTGAATCTCTTTGTTTTAACCCTTTAGCACTACAGTGTAATAATCCCTTCCTCAGTTTCTCTTACTTGATTTAGGACAGATAAAATTTTCATAAGAAAACAAAAAGGAAATCATTGCACAGACAGTGGGAAGAAATACAGAGAGTATCAGAATAGTAAACCTTATAGAGATTTCTGCTCTTGTCTTAGTAACATCTAGAAAAAGATGACTGACAAAGTATGGTAGGGCTGATACAGTTTTGCAGATGCCAAAGATGAGGATTTGGTCTTTCTAAATATGTTCCTTATGCCAGGCCAACTTAAAACTTGACTGCAGCACTTATTATCTGTGTCATGTGTTGCAAGTTACAAAATCTCAGCTATTTAACCTGGAAAATGGGAATCATAAGCTCACCTACTCCATTGGATTGTTGGGGGAATCAAATGAGGATGACACATTTAACATATTGCCTGGTATAGAGTAAATACAGTCACCCTTTGTTATCCGTGGGGGATTGGTTCCAGAATACTCCATGAATACCAAAATTCTCAGATGTTCCAGTCTCTTATATAAAATGGTATAGGATTTACATAAAACCTATGCACATCCTCCTGTATACTTTAAATCGTCACTAGATTACTTATAACTCCTAGTATGACTTAGGGAATAATGATAAGAAAAAAGTCTGTACATGTTCAGTACAGATGCAACCATCCATTTATTTTCCTAATGTTTTGATCGGTGTTTGGTTGAATCCATGGATGCACAATCTATGCATATGGAGGGTCAACTGTGCTCATTAAACATCTATAATTATTACTATATATGTTGACTGACAAAACCAGGGTCCTGAGAATACAATCATATCCTTAGAAAATGCCAGAAAAAAGAGGATTCTAGGTTCTCTACCTCCCTCAGGCTAGCACACTTAGCTTTTGCTTTTGGTCAGAGGAATGACTTTCTTTCTTAATACTTACTCTCATAATGCAATGATTTCATCTATCAGCTGAAGTCTCTCCCTTTTAGATACAATGGAATGGGGGCTTGTCTTATACTTTACACATCTGCTGCATAATTCCCTAAAGAAGCCAAAGGACATAAGAGCCTCCACCAGCCCACAGGCCTTGTTTCTAACACATAAAGCAACCTTTTTATGTTTAAAATTATGTATTTCCAAATACATAATTGGAAATACATAATTCTATGTTGTACTTTTTCTTGTTTTCTACTAATCACTTCACATTTTTGTGCATGTCGTACAGAAACATTTAAAATTCTTGGGAAAATTTTAAGAATAATGTAGGAAGTCTGTTGGGTTATTAACTGATGAAAGATTTTGAGGAAGAGAATAATTTTCACAAGCTTCACTTCTAAAGTTATATTTCTAGATTTGTGGGATATTTGCTTGAAGAGCCTCGCCTATTTTTACAAGCCCAAATGTTGAAGACCAAAAGACACTGGCCAGAAAATAAAGCTACGTGTCTTTATAACTGTGCAGAATTTTAGAAAACCACAAGACTATGACTCACACTGCTGCTATGTAGACTTCCAAGCTGTTGGGGTCACTCGCTGTGCTTACGGTGTGTATTTGCTGGATAAGAGTGCTTCAGAATTATTTTTCTGGCTTAAAGTTTTTGGACATATTGCTGGGTGAGAAGCAGGAAGTATTGCAAATTCCCTTGTTTTGGTTATTTTTGTGATGAGTGCAGAATAGATGTCCCTGGAGGAGACAGCTACGTTCTGAGCAAAGTGCCCTGAGATTTGTGTAAGTGTAATGGTTATAGAGCCCTTCTTCCAGGGAATATTCTGTTTGCTCATGATAAATATAGGAAGTAAAAGTCAGAGGGCTCTGTTAGAAAGAGCAGGCGGATTTTTCCCAGTGAGCAGATTGCCCGACCTGCAGAAGGTTCACACTTGGTTGCCCCACTGCTGGGCTATCTAGATGCCTCCCAGGTGACCTGGTTACTCCTCCTCCACAGAGATCAGTTTGCATTTGCACACCATCTTTTCAATCTGAAAAAGGTCGTGGATGCTTCCAGTGTATTCACATCTAATCTGAGAAGAAACCTGATTCTTTAAGTAAAATGCTATCTATCAGGTGTGTATCTCTTAACAATACAGTCCAAATGGTCAAGAATTATCTCCAGATTTTCAAAGGTAAATGTGAGCCCTAAGCAGACCCATCTTTAAATGGCTCACATGAGAGATCCGTTTCCTTCTGTTTTTCTTACACAGATTCTTTACAAAGTAAAACAATCTCTAAGGGATTTTGCTCACCCCTGGAAAGAAGGAACTCAATTCAGACAGAGGCACTGTGACCAATTCACATCATGACCCACTCTGGTTGAGTGTGGAATATTCTCTCCCTACTCAGCTGCTCCTGACAGCCTCTCAAAGGATCAAGCAGTGCAGCAGGAATTAGTGATGGAGAAGGGAAGATGGATTTCAGAATCCAGGTTGTGTAACTTTGCAGTTATATGCCTTTCACTGAAAGCCCGGCAAGGAGATTTAAGGATGGGATACCAAAGTTTGATGTTTGAATGTAACAACTTCTCCCAATATAAAATGAGACTGGGCATCACTCTATGATCTGTATGGGACTGCAGCCAAATGAGAATGTCATCGTGAGATGACAACTTGGAGGTGATAGGATGCAACCCTGAATGAGCTACATGCATCCTTAACCCCTCCGTACTAGAGAAAGGAGTTTGGGGATGGGAGGCCTGGGGACCAGACTCAGGGATTCTGGCGTCCATTTTCTGTCTTGATGGCACAGATAAGAAATCTTATTGTGGCTAAGGTTGCCTGGCAAGTAATTGCCAGGATGGAGTGCTAAGCAAGCAGCCGCCGTGTCAGAGAATCTGACCTTGGGAAGATAATGAGACAAGGAGAATTCAGAACAGATGAAAGCCAAGAGCACCTACTTTATCTACTGACAGCCAGAGAACACCTTCATGCTCAATCAGTTCCTGCTAATGAGACAAGATGGGGCAAGATGGTAAAACAGCAGTAACAGGCAAACTTTTTTTTTTCAGCTTAATGATCTATAACTTAGTTAGATAAAACTGTCTTTTAGGTCAGGCAGCAACATAAGTCTGAACATTAAATATATACATATATATATATATATATATATATACTACATATATAAATATATTATGTGCAACCCGGAATCATGGTTTTGTTTACTTTGTAAAGGAAGTGATGAGGCTGAAGGAAATAATGAAGGCTGAGGTTGAGGGAAGCCCCTGTATGCTTTGAACACACCATTTCCTGATGGAGTCTACTAGGCAGACAGTATTTTATATTAAAATGCTGTGCCATGACCAGTACATTCCTTAAATCATTCTCTTTTACAAATCCTATCACTAGCTGTTTTAATGTCCAACAGGAATTTTAACACGCACCTGACACTTTTAATTAATCAGTGCTTTAGTCTTTCTCTTCTGTGCTGCAAGTTATCACATGCTTCCTGGAGATGATACTGCAGTTTCAATACAGATTGGAACACCTATCAACAGGGGAGTTTTTGGACACCTCCTTCTTGTTTTTACAGTTGCAGAAATGGTGTCCAGGTCAGGAGAGAAGGGACTGTTTCTGGGTGCCACTGCTTTAGGTACTAAACATACGGTCTCATTTAATTTTCCCTCACACTTTTTGTGGCACTGCTTACTTAGCTTCCTTTATAGATGAGAAATCTGAGAGCTCACAGAAATTACAAAAGTTCTCCAGAGTCCTATATCCGCTAGTGTGTCATCGTTGATCTTTTCACTGCCAAAGTGTCTGTCCTTTTCACTGCATCCTGATAGCTGAGTTTTCAAGATAGTCACATGGAAAGGGGTGAAGGGTATGATTCATAAGAACAAAATCGTTGTCTTTAAGATATGAGAAAGTTGGTTCTGAATGAATCTTTTTTTGTTAAAATATACAATGTTTTTTGAAAGAGTGTGATAAAAGATAAGTGCAATGCCATTGGCAAAATTGATGGTACCCCATCTGGGTCAGAAATGGTTAGTGGGTTCTTGAGCAGCTGAAGATGGTGTCTTGTTGATGCTACTGAGGTCTGCAGGACTATTTTCTTGCTTTCCGAAGAGGGGAAAGGTTACACCACGGCCTTTATTTGCTCTACCTGCATGCACAGACACATGCACACTCACACACATACACATCAGAGGAATCACAATTGAGCAGAAAGCTGCTTTCAGGTATAACAGATGAAGAAGGAACATAGACAAGTGCCTGGTTAAGCAGCAGGGTGTTGCAGAGGAGGTTATTTAATTCTGCTGTACATCTTCTGGATAGCCTGAAGAAGTTTATATTATATTACACTAGTGACATGACATGATACTGGACCGCACAGTGGGTTGTGCCCTGTGGCAGTTGCACTGCTTCATTCAGCCACTGAAGATTTTGAACGTCCATTGTTTTCCTCTAAACACCTTAACTTACGTTTACCAAGCTACTCCTTATGTGGTCACTTAGTTATCCTTGCAAGTTTGTTTGGTTGAAGAAAACTTAGAAATTTTTATAATTGGAATGAAATCTGCTTCTTCTAGATTGTTCCTGAAAATGTTATTTCTGGAAACTCTGATAGTTATGTTGATTATCCTACTGCAGTATTCTCTCTAGTACCACAGTAGTTCAATTTCTATCATAGCTTTTGATGTGGTGCTTTGTCAATACTTTTCTAATGGCCTTAAAATGCTCTTCTGTTGGTCTTCTCCTTGCCCATATACTCATTGTCTTTTCTTTGCTCCTATCATCTCCACAGAAAGATGAAGCTTTTTTTTAAATCAGCCCTCTCAAGAGGTTGCGATGAAGGGCTCGATGGTCTTATCTATCTTAGTTTCCACTAAGTTGTCAAATTTGGGAAAGTCTCATAGAGTGTTATTTTCTAGGGCTATTCTGAAACTCAAAGTTCCAGTTTTGCTCCCCTTGTACTTTACAATTGAGGAACTCCACAGGAAAGAAAGCCAAGCGGCAGAACCTTCTTTCTGCTGTGTGAGTCTCTCTCTCTCTCTCTCTCTCGCTCTCTCTCTCTCTCTCACACACACACACACACGTGCGCAGGCGCCCTCATCCCACTTGTATAACTGTTTCAATTTTACACTCTGTGCTCCCTCCTCTACTACATCCCTCCAAACTTTCCAATTTTCATGACCAGAATATAGAGGAAGTAAAGCTAAGTATGTTTCCCACTTCAATTATTAGAGAACACTTTTGCATTTGAAAACTACTATGTGAATAATCAATGCTTTCATTCATGACAACAGTTTGAAACAACATGATTCCACGTGTACCAGCACTGCAGTGTGTTTAAATTTTGTTCTCTGCCCTGGTCACATTAGTCCTGGAATTGAAGAGGTCTTAGCATTTAGGTGTGGATTGCTAATGACAAATTGTGAGAGTATAGAGAAATCTAAGATTCCTGTAAACCATACTAAGCCCTTTTTCACTTTGTGTCTCTTAAGAGACTTTTCCCACTAATTTTGAAATAATTAGAAATAGAAAATGTCTCTTAATCCAGCCAAAAGCTCATTTTATCCTCTCATCCTATTACCTGTGGTAGCATTTTAAAATTGTTACAGTTGTGAACCAAATTATATATTGCTGTCATTTCTTTAGACCATGACTGTTTTGAAGGCAAAGTCTGTATTGTTCCAAACTCCTGACACATAACAGGCCCTTAATGAGAGTTCATCGAACTAATAATTGAATAATGTTTATCCAGTTGTGTCTGGGGCATGTAGCAGAAAGGACCCTAGGCTGGCAGGCAATGGATCTAGGCTGAAGACCTGGTGCTGCCAGTAACTAGCCGTGTTTTCCTCAAGAATTTACTTAACTTTTCTTGTCAGTTTCCTCACTGGTATAACAAAAGAGCTGGTGTAGCTGTTCTCTTCTAGATCAATTCTATGACATGCTTTTCTTAGTGACATTTAAAGTCATCTCCCAATCACCTATGATAAATGGTTCTTTAGCAAAAGAAGAGGGCAGATAGGAGGAGGCAGGGCTGAGAAGTGCTTCTGACAAATCTAAGGCCGTGAATAAGACTCCAGTCCCTATTCCTTGCTTTTACAATTAAGCAGATGGCTTTTCCTCCTCACCACAATTTCCTTTCCTAAATTATCAAATATTAAAAATATCTTATTTTTTATTCTTTGAGTACCTGTCACTAATGTCCGTGGAAGATGGCTCAAAGTCATGCTGGATGGCTAGCAGAAGGAAGCTAGGTGAGGATTGAAATATGACTACTACTCAGATATTGATGTCTAAGCCTTGATTTCAGTAACGTGATTTTGGCCACCTGGATAAGAGCTATTTTTTAAAATCTCGCTTTTTAATTGCACCTTCTTATGGGTATGATGGATGGTCAAGGTGACAGGCAACATCTGCCCCTGACGGCATGTTATGTTGTCATGCAGAGAGTCAGTGCAGCCCAGTGGACCTCTTGGGGCGGGGTGAGTCAGGGAGCGCACGTTCTAACCCCAGCTCTGTCCTTCAAACTTGTGGGACGACCTTACAGAAGACACTTAACTAATCTGTAGCTCTGTTTTTTATCATTCATAAACATGGAGGAAATCACAACTTTTCAGCCTTTAGTGGAGGACTAGCTAATAAATCATTGGAAAGTGCTTGGCAATAAAATGCTCTGCAGAAAAGCAGAGAACTAACAGCATGCAAATGGACTAGAAATTGCATTTGTCCAGGAAAAGTAAATTTTGCTTAAACTCACATTAGGAGAAATGAACATATTCTTAACAGAATATCTTTAAAATAATGAACAAAAGTTTTAATCGAATCTTCCCAGCCCCCTGAACAGAAGAGTCTAGTTAGGGTAAGGGGTGGGGCTGGGACTTCAGTTTAGCTTGAGTTGAGGAATGTGGTCCCTTACATAGTACAGGTAGCTTATTGGAGTTCTAATTCTGCTGGAGAAGAAGGGAGTCTAATCTGGGATACCAGTACCAGGAAATCAATCTCAAGCCAGGAGTCAGATAGTTTGGTAAGGAGTATGGGAAAGAAGACCTTTAAAGGAGACAGCCTCCAATTATGGTGACAGTTTTAGTGTCATCATTCCTATGCTGGTATGTCTCTGATTCCATGGACAAAGCCTAGAGTTTCTCAGACTAAAAAGACTGCTATCTCAATAGTTTAATTTTTATTTTTAAATTCAGTTAATGATTCCACCTCAGTTTTTAATTTTTTCTCTGCCCTAGTGCTAGCTGGCTCCCTTTTCTGCCCACTTCTCCAATATAAATCCCATCTATCCTTCAATCCTCCCTCCTCTAGTCATTTCTCTCAACTGTGGGTCTTTTTATCTTTGATGACTTTGGGCTCCAAAGAGCCTTCATATTTGGTCTCAGCTCATCTTGCCAATCTCGTTTATTTATTCATTTATTTAGAGGAACTAATTTATTTATTTAGAGACACTATTTATTTATTCACTATGTTGCCTGGGATGGAGTGCTGTGGCTATTCACAGGCACGCAAACTCTTGGGCACAAGCAATCTTCCCACCTTAGCCTCCAAAGTTGTTAGGACTGCAGGGGTGCTTCACTGCACCCAGCTTCATCTTGCCAATCTTGAGTGCAACTAGCACATACCGCACCTTTGAAGAAATGTCATAAAGGCTCTCCATCCAGGGGAAGAATAAATGACAAAAAGCATTGCCAGCTTTACCCTAGCCTCCTTTCTTCCCTTCCTTTTCCTCTTTTCATTCCCATTCAGTCTCCGTTTTCAGTGCACAAACTGTTTGGTCCTATGTAGAGTCTATGTGAAATATTTCTACCTTTTCTGGTCCTGTCAATGTGTGACTTTGCAATGTTCTCCAGGTGAAGGTGCTGAAGGGCATAACTCTACAGATCCAACTTCTTAAGGTGCCTGGGCCAGGTCTGATGGACCCACTCAGGAGTTCACAGCTGCAGGGCTAAATTGGCGATCACACTTATTATTGCCATCAGCCCTGTCTCCCTGTGTCTCTAATCTCCACTGGTCTTTCTAGTCCACATGGTTGAACTGTGGTTTGGTTATCCTTTAATTCCTCCCAAAAAGTTTTTTTTTTTCATTACAGAAACAATGCCTGCTGTTGTAGAAATAACTGAAAAAATAAAGAAGGGCATAAAACAGAAAACATAAATCATGCAGAACCCCAACTCCCAGACTTACTGGTATTAGCCATTTTGCATGACTTTCTGGTCTCTTTTTTAGTGTTGTACACCTATGCAATTAAATAATCCCAATTTTGACACACATTTGTCAAAACTGGGATTATTTAAAATGTGTGTGTGTGTATATATATATATATATATATATATATATATATATATATATGGCGGTGAGATCTCGGCTCAATGCAAGCTCCACCTCCTGGGTTCACGCCATTCTCCTGCCTCAGCCTCCCGAGTAGCTGGG
>NW_016804965.1:1862722-1916722 GCF_001698545.2 Rhinopithecus bieti
ATATATGGCGGTGAGATCTCGGCTCAATGCAAGCTCCACCTCCTGGGTTCACGCCATTCTCCTGCCTCAGCCTCCCGAGTAGCTGGGACTACAGGTGTGAGCCACTGCACCTGGCCAATTTTTTTTTGTATTTTTAACAGAGACAGGGTTTCACCATGTTAGCCAGGATAGTCTCAATCTCCTGACCTCGTGATCCACCCACCTTGGCCTCCCAAAGTGCTGGGATTACAGGCGTGACCTAAAATGTATATTTTATACGCTCATTTTTTAACTTAACATGACATTCTCAGTCAAGGATAAATGGTACCTTTTATGCTTGTTATTAAATATGATTGGAAAAAGTGATTTTGAATAGCTACTTTGCATTCTTTTATATAGATATACTAAAATTTATTAGGTCAAACTCTTAATGTTGATCATTAACATTGTTTCCAACATTTTTACTCTGGTAGGTGAAATAATGTATCTCCAGTCTCTCTTTTGCTCTCCATCTCCATTGCCACATCCTGGCCCAAGTGACTACTGTCTCTCTGTTGCACAACTATAATATAACACAGTGGTTCAGCCTGGGCTAGAGTCTGTCTCTTATGAATGAGGCCTAGAGGATGTTACTTGGTTTCCCTTTGCCTCAATTTCCTCATCTGTATAATGGAGTTATCATTGGTAATAGTACCAACTTAAAGAAGTGTTAAGAAAAACAGTAATACACTGTATACATAAAGCACTTATAATATTGACTGGCATGTGAAAAATTCTCAATAAATTCTGCCTTTTGAACAACTTGCTCATCACGCTAACCTGAATGTGCTCCATTCTCCTTTTGGTAGCTCATGTTCCATCAATGCACTCATCTAGCCAAAGTTTACAAATATATGCCTGTACACTGAATACATGCAGTATAGCTTCTACATAGTTTTAACAGGGAGCTGAAGTATAAATATGGTTGGAAAAGGGTTATTCATCTCTCTATTATTGCAGACAAAAGTATAAAGTATGATTTGAAGCTTTTTCTGACCTTCATGAGGTCTTTAAAATGAGGTAGTAGAGACATATTTTATGTATTTTACAGATATTATGCTATATATTGTTATAATTTGTCCCCAGACTCATGCCCCATCTCAAACAGAAGTTACTGATAAGGTCATTAAAAGTCTGCAATAATTCATTGTGAACTTTGTGAGAGAAAGCAATGCAGAGTTTATTTTGCAAATTCTTCAGAACACTAACTTAACATTTTTTTATCTAAAATGTGCCCTTTTTGGTGGGGATAATTAGTACAGATATGAGTGAAGCTGAGTTTGAATCATTTAAAACCTCAGCATTCACAAATAATGCCCAGTGGAGTTTATTTCTAAGATTGATGTTTAGGCAGTAATTCAAATAATGAAGTCTTGTGTTTTAAATAAATCAACAACCAAATAACCAGCTTACTTACTACTGATATGGTATGGAGATGATTCAGTATGGGTATTTTACAAAAATGAGCATTTTCCCACTCAGTTAAGTGGAGTCATAATTGAAGCATTTTGTGGTTTATAAAGGTGTGATCCTTTGAAGAAGCACTTGTTTAAGATAGTAGGGTCATGGGAGAAATTTGAGCTGAATTATAAAATGTGGCAATGATGAGAATTCTGGGAAATGAGTCAAACTCATATATAATTGCTAATATTAATAATTACTAAAGATTGACCCAAATTTATGCTTTTAACAAAGCCTCTTCCATCAGGAGGGATTTCGTCTAACTTTCAGCAAGTTTCTTTCAATAACTTTTCTTAATCTCTTGTAGAGTTATGATATCATTCTTTGGGTTTTGAAGAGTTGACAATTTTCTAAAAACAAATCAGACTGTTAAAAAAAGAGGGCAATTATGAAGACTAAACATAGCTCATATTTTACTTTTGTTGGGAGCTGTGTGTGTGTGTGTGTGTGTGTGTGTGTGTGTGTATGTCTTTGGGTGGGCATGAGGTGTACATTCCAGGAAATGTAGCACAGAGCTATTTTGATGCAGTGCAGATTAGATCATCTTAGAACATGAAGAGATAATTTTTAGATCAGTGGAGCCAAGTCTTTCATTTTACAAGTGGAAAAACAGCAACAGAGAATTTAAGAACCTACTCCAAACCTCACCAATTTGTGACTTTGGATAGATAGCAAAAAAGGGTAGTTTCCTAAAACTTATTGTTAATAAGTTTTGGGTTTTTTTATTTTTAAAAATTTTTCCAAACAAAGGAAGGACCATGGCAAAACTCTTATTTGGATGGGCTGTTTAGACTAGTTTCAGACCCATAAGATTTTATGTTTTCCAAGGTAGCAGTAGCCTCTCTTCAAACCACTGCAGCAGTGTCTATGTCTCTAACTTGCCTTGGCAAGGAAACAGAAGAAAAATGGAGAGGATGTATTATATAAACAGGTAGCTGGATATGAATATTCAAGCTTATTTTCATATGAAAATTTTTTCCTCCTTTCTTTGCTACTTTAGAGAGAATTGAAGTTTTAATTCCCCTGCCCTTGGGGAAAAAGAACTAGTGTTAGGTCTATTTGAGAGCATTAATGGGCATGAAAGCCCACTGGGAAAGAGGAAGGGAGTGGTATGTGTTGGAAAGAAGAGGAATGAAAGGAAAAGGGAATTAAGTACTGTCGGCACATTGCCCTAGGGAAGTACTGACGAAAGTAAGGTTTTACCTTCACCTCCCAGACTAAAGAGAGCGTTCCCTGGGCTTGGAAGAAGGGCCATGTTACAGATTAGCCTACAAGTCTGTGGTCCTGGGAGTGTCGAGGCCTCACCTCTCAGCAGTGCCATTCCAGAGGTAGCAAGTTCCAAGAGTAGCAGGAGCTGAAAGTTACACCTGGGTTGACAAACCCAGAGTCTTGACAAATATCCTTCATGACCCAAGAGTGACGTCACTGTGTAGAGGTGTGCAGAACTTTAAACAAAGTTCCCATTGTCTGAACCAAAGACTTTGCTAGTGCTCCCATATATCAGGGTCTAATGAGAAGTTCAGCTCACTAACATCTAGCATCTTACCAGGGGATGTTGTTTCACTCACTATGGACAGACCCTCAACACTTAGGGAACCCAAACCTAAGAAGAGGTGGGATGCTGGATACCTGGAGAAACTGAGGTGGAGCCTGTAGGGTAGGGAAATCTTTTCCTTTGGATTTGGATAGTCTGACCTGAACTAGCTTAGATACCCTAAGTTGGAAGAATAGTTAGTGACATTGCACTAAAAGCAAAGGAATCCCAACCGTGTCTGAGTCTCAAGAAGTCTAAGATAGACACTGAATGCCTCCTTAAGTCACCTTGGTATCTCATTTTCACTAACACTCAGCACCTGAAATAGTGGCATTTCTCAAACTATGAATAAAGATGAAAAGTCTCAGTATTGTATTGCAGTGAGGCAGGCTTTTCTCCAAAACTCCAGCTATAACTTTGTCCTTGTGCACATCTCCTTTGAGAATCTACACAAAAGGTGCTGAGCTATGGAATAGAGACACAGTATAAACAAAATAGACCTTTGTCTTACTAGTAGCTCTATGTACTCCAGTTCTTACCTTTCTTTCCACCATCCATCAGCTTGGGAATGCCTAAGTCTTGCCAAGTTGACAGCTTCTAACCCATGGGCCTCTACAATGGCTATGTTTTGGTGAGATAATTTGTAAGCTTTCTAGACATGATACTTCTTTTGTCTGCAGCAGAAATAGGGTGGGTGAGGTTATAAAGAAACACCTGCGGAGACACCTGGCTGAGTTTCCTGTGGCTATATCAAGTAACCAAAATGACAAGCCTAGGTTAGTGGATGCCCCTGTGAATAATACAGAGGTAAAAATACATTGATAAAATACATTCAGAATTTGGGATATTCTAAATATTCTTTAGGACAACTGATCTTATCTCCTTAACAAGGGAATGGCATAAAAATGAAAGAGTGACAGTTGTTAACTTTAAATGACTTAAGAGACATAATAAACAAAGGTAATCTCTGGACCTTTTCTGATACTGACTCAAACAAAGCAACTTGGAAAGAGTTGTAGAACAATTGGGGGAATTTGAATATGGTTGAGTATGAGATAATATTAAGAAATTATTGTTAGTTTTATTGGTTATGATGATGATATTAGGTTTAGATAAGAAAATATTTTTATAGATGCTTATAGAAGTATATGGTGATGTATTTAAATACTCTAAACTACTTCACCAGATGTAAATATGGAAAAATGTTAATTATTGTTTAGTGTAGATAATGGGTATATGGAGATTCACTCTACTATTCTATATTAGTCCATTTTCATACTGCTATGAAAAAATACTTGAGACTAGGTAGGTTATAAAGAAAAAGAGGTTTAATGGACTCACAGTTCCATATCAATGGGGAAGCCACATAATCATGGCGGAAGGCAAATGAGGAGCAAAGGTACATCTTACATGGCAGCAGGCAACAGAGCTTGTGCAGGAAAACTGCCCTTTATAAAACCATCAGCTCTCATGAGACTTATACACTACCATAGTTACCAGGTATCTCCAAACTCTCAGGCTGCAGCTGCATTCTTTTCATTGAAGGCCAGGGTTTGATCTAACAGTTGCATGACATCTCTCCAAGCGAGGTCAAAGGTTTGCCCTAGACCCTGTAGGACATCTATGTACCTATCAGGATCATCTGAAAACTTCCCCAGGTCTGCCTTGATCTGCTTTAAATCAGAGAGGGAGAAGGGGACATGTACCTGGATTGGGCCAAATTCCCCTCCCCCTAAAACTAGAAGAGAACATAACTGATAGCCCAGCAGGGTTGGGGGGCAGGCAGTTTGTGGTCCTTTGGAGATTTCTTTGCTTATTTCCTTCTGGGCAAGGGAGATTAGAGGAGGATTATCATTAATAGGAAGGGAAACTATAGGGAGGCTAGGATATGGGGGTAAGCTGAGAGGTCCTCCTGTGGAACGTAAATTGCAAGCTGTGCATAGTTGTGTATTCTCCTTCAATGAAAAGACAACTTGGACATAATGTATTTCACTCCATTTGCATTCCCTCTTACAGAAAAGGTCAAGCTGCAGGATAGTATTGTAATTTGTACTTCCCTCAGGTGGCCATTTTTCCCCATCAGACAGAGAATACTGGGGCCAGGCCATAGTGCAGAAAAAACTGAGACACCTCTTTTTCACGGTTTGTGGGTCAAATTGGTCCCAATGGCTTAGGATGCATTTCAAGGGTGAGCCTGTTGATGCCTGAGTGTTTCCTATCTGAAAGACAAAACTGCCCACAGTTTTGGTTTGTTTTGTTTCTTCACCTGCCCAAGAACCCTCAATGGTCCCTGGACTCTGCTGATCTGATCTGAATAGTTGTGCTCACCAATGGAGCAGTAGAAACACTAGTTTTCCTCCCAGACCACAAGGAGGACCAAGGAAGGTCAGATTTAGTGGCCCTTACTCACCCATTCTCAAAAACCTGTTAGAGTCCTAAGCATTCTCCTGTTAGTATTGGGAACTTACCCGTGTCCTATAAAGATGTTATGCACCAAAAATGAAGTGGAGGGCCATACTCTGAGGGAGGGAAGGGATCTTCAGGGTTGGAAGAGTGATGCCTTTTGTCCTCACTTATATGAATAGGAAGGATACAATTTCTGAGGCTCCCCATATCCTAGTTTCAGGAATAGCTTTTGTTAGGCCTGCTAGTCTGAGGAGGGATACTAAAATTCCAGATAGTACCCCCTACAACAGGGCTTTGGGCAAAAATTATGTCTTCCTGATTGGTGAGTCCGGGTGTCTAAAGAAGGTAACAGAATCCTGGAGTTTATACTAGAAATCATTCTTATAGGAGGAACTAGAAAAGCACCAGAGACAGGGAGTGGTTTTTAGAAACAGTACTAGCCTCAGAGAAGAGAGGCGACAGGAAGTTTGTCTGGCAGGCATTAGGACCCAGGAGACAAGGGTCAGGGGAAATATAATAGATGGGTGAGTCTCACTTGGACAACATGACTTTGAGAATTCCACTCAAGGCTGCAGGGTCAACGAACTTGTTGTCGGGATGCCAGAGCTGAATGGCTTTCCTCTCTGTTGACCCTCAGCTCAGCCCAGAAGTACAGGAAAAGTGGAAGCTGGTTCCAGGCAAATCAACGCTCCCAACTCCCAAGAGTTGGGGGTTGTTAGAGAGCCCTTTCCCAGAAAGCCTGACACCCGTGTCTTTAGTCTGGTGGCCGTGCTAGTCGCTTTTAACTGGCCGACAGGTGCCCTGTGTTTAGCTCCCTAATTCTAAGGAAAAATAGGACAGAAGAACAAGGAAAAGGGGTCCGAGGATACTCACTGTTTGGTGATAGGTGATAGTCTTACCACTTGGCGATAGGGAATAGTCTCACTGCTTGGTGATAGCGATAGTCCCATCTGGGTCACAAAATGTGTCCAGAATAGGTGGGTTCTTAGTCTTGCTGACTTCAAGAAAGATGCCATGGACCCTTGCGGTGAGTGTTACAGTTCTTAAAGGTGGCACATCTGGAGTTGTTCATTACTTCCGGTGGGTTCGTGGTCTCCTGGCCACAGGAGTGAAGCTGCAGATCTTCACGGTGAGTGTTACAGTTCATAAAGGTGGCACAGACCCAAAGAGTGAGCAGCAGCAAGATTTATTGGGAAGAGGGAGACAACAAAGCTTCCACAGACTGGAAGGGGATCCGAGCAGGTTGCTGCTGCTGGCTCTGGTAGCCTGCTTTTATTTCCTTATGTGGCCCCACCCACATCCTGCTGATTGGTCCATTTTACAGAGAGCTGATTGTTCCATTTTGACAGAGCGCTGATTGGTGCATTTACAAACCTTTAGCTAGACACAGAGTCCTGATTTGTGCATTTACAATCCTTTAGCTAGACACAGAGTGCTTATTGGTGCATTTACAAACCTTTAACTAGACACAGAGTGCTGATTGGTGTGTTTACAAACCTTTAGGTAGACAGAAAAGTTCTCCAGGTCCCCACCCGACCCAGAAGCCCAGACAGCTTCAACTTTCAATGGCACTCTTCGCAGGACTTTGCAGCACCTAGCCTGGGCACTCCAGCAGCCCAGAGGGAGCTCGTTCACTGATCAAACCCAGCAGGCACCAGCCAGCCATGCTGAGTGCGGGGCCTGCCAAGCCCATGTCCACCTGGAACCTGTGCCGTCCCATGAGCACTGCGTGCAGCCCCAGCTCCCGCCCATGCCTCTCCCTCCACTCCTCATCAGGAGCAGAGGGAGCTGACTCCGGCCTCAGCCAGCCCCAGAGAGGGGCCCCCACAGTGCAGTGGTGGGCTAAAGGGCTCCTCGAGCACGGCCAGAGCAGACACCAAGGCCAATGAGGCACCAAGAATGAGTGAGGGCTGCTAGCATGTTGTCACCTCCCAATCCCCCCTGTAAACAGGACACCCCAACTACTGTTGGGAATTTGGCAGATGACCACTCTAGCTACTTCCTGCCTGGATGGAGCAAAGAAGGGGCCCTGCAGTTGTAGCGTCCTCCAGAGGGGAACTCTTTAGGTCAGTGGAAGGGTCAATGGGTCAGTCCAGGGGTCCTCAGTAGAAGTTGTTAGTTGAGCTCATTTGGGGTTCCATTTGTAAGACCATCTGTAGCTTGATGGCCTTGAGTCTAGAGGAAACAAATTTGACAAGAGGGTTAAAAATACAGGATCCAAAAGCAAGTAACAGCAAGATGGCTGCCATGGGACCTAGAAAGAGGAGAAGCCATCTTGCCTAACACCAGAGGTTGGTATAAGAGTTTGAAAGGCATTGTCTGATTTCAGAAGCCTTTTCCTGTAAATGCCAGGTAGCATCTCATACTATACCTGACTGGTTAGTGTAAAAACAACACTCTTCCCCTAAGAAGGTGCAAAGTCCTCCTTTCTCAGCAGTGAGGAGGTCTAGGCCTTGGCAGTTTTGAAGAGTCACTGCTGTTAAGGTGTCTATTTGGGATTGTAGAGTAAGGATAGATTTCGTTATTTCTTGAAAACTGTCTGAGAAATCCTTTGAGTTTGTGGTAGTAGGATAATGAAGTAGATAAACTGGCTATTCCGGTTCCTGTAGCAGTAGCCATTCCTAACCCTATAAGTAGGGATATTAGTTGTATGGCTCTGCACGAAGAACTTGAGTTTTGAAAGGTACTGATAAGGTCTGATTTCCTGGGGCAATGTTAATGTTGGGACTTAGAAAGACTAAGGTGCAGGTGCCTGTCCAGTTAGTGGGGAGGCAGATATAGGTCAACATTCCACCTAAGAAGAATATACCTTGGCTGGGTAGACAGAACTTTATTCTGGCTTTTAAAGGAATAGGGTACACTGTTTTTTCTTTACTATTTCTATCTCTTTCTTTCTCTTTGACTTCTTCTTTATCTCTCTCTCTTTCTTTTTCTCTGATTCCTTCTTTGTCTCTTCCTCTCTTTCCTTCTTTGACTTTCTGTCTCTGTCTCTTCCTCTGTCTCCTTCTCTTTGTCTCTGTTTCTTCCTCTCTCTCTCTCTTTCTCTGACTTCTGTCTCTTTCTCTCCTTTCTGTTGCCTCTGCTAGCTGCTTATGCTGCTGTTTTCCCTTCTCCTTCCCCTTTTTGACAGCTTTGGCAGTGTAAGACTGCCACCTCCTTGGGTTTTTGCACTGTGCAATAACTCCATAATTTCCTTGTGGTGTTTAATGGGGGTTCGCCCAGAGGTTAGGAACTCCCTTTCTTTCCATATTGCAGCATGGGCATGTAGGATTATGTAAGCATACTTGCTATCTGCATACACATTTATTCATTTTCCTTTTCCCAGTTCTTAGGCTCAGGAAAGTGCCACTAGTTCTGCTAATTGGGCACTGGTCCCTGGTGGAAGAGGCTTACTTTCAAGAATGGTTACATCACTAACAGTGGCATAACATGCCCTTGTATCCCATTCTCCACAAATGAACTTCCATCAGTATATAGGTTAAGATCAGGATTAGCTAAGGGGACTTCTAAGAGATCATCTCGGGTGGCATAAGTCTGGACTATAATTTGTTAGCAGTCATAATCGATTGGTTCCCCATTCTTGGGGAGAAAAGTGGCAGAGGTGAGGGCCATGCACATATGTATTTGAAGCACCAGTCCCTCAAGGAGTAGCCCCTGGTATCTAAGTAGGTGGTTGTCTGATGGCCACAAACTTCCTTTGGCACTTAGTATGCCATTTATATCATGAGTAGTACAGACAGTGAGATCCTTTCCTTGTATTATCTTGATAGCCTCTGACACTAAGATGGTCACCGCCGCAACTACCTGTAAACAGTGAGGCCAGCCTTTTGCTACTACATCAGTTTCCTTACTTAGCTATGCCACTGGTTGTGGGGTTGTCCCACGAGTCTGAGTAAGGTCTCCAAGAGCTATCCCTGCTCTCTCTGTGATGTATACAGAGAAGTTTTGTACTGTCAGAAGGCTTAAAGCTGGAGCTTGTACTAGGGCCTGCTTTAAGGTTGTAAAGGCTGTTTCTGCCTCTGGTTCCCATTCTACTAGATAAGTATTTGCCCTCTAGGTTTCCTTGATTACAGTATAGAGGGGCCTGCTATCTCGCTGTATCTGGGCATCCATAGTCCGCAAAAGCTGGTGATTCCAAGGAACCCCCGCAATTGTTTTAATGTCTTAGGGTGAGGATACACCAGTATAGGCTGTATTCATTCCTTGCTCAGGTCCCTGGTCCCTCTGGCTAAGATTAGGCCTAGATATTTGACTTGCTGTAGTCAAAACTGGGCCTTCGACCTAGACACCTTGTACCCTTGATTAACTAGAAAGTTCAAGAGATCTAGAGTAGCCTGCTGGCATGAGGCTTCTGAACTGGCAGCCAAAAGTAAATCATCCACATACTAAAGGACCAGAGTGCCTGGACTTGAGAAGTGGCGTAGATCTTGAGCCAGTGCCTGACCAAACAGGTGAGGGCTATCCCTAAACCCTTGGGGCAAGACTGTCCACGTAAGTTGGGACATGTAGTCTGTGGGATCCTCAAAGGCAAAGAGAAACTGGGAATCAGAGTGCAGGGGAATACAGAAGCAGGCATCCTTGAGGTCCAGAACAGTGAACCATTCTGCTTCCTCTGGTATTTGAGAAAACAAGGTATAGAGGCTGGGTACAACCAGATATAGAGGAATTACTATCTCATTGATGAGTCTAAGATTTCACACTAGTCTCCACTGACCATTCAGTTTTTGTACTCCTAGAATTGGGGTGTTACAGGGACTGCTACATTTCCTTACTAAGACTTGAGCTTTTAAATGTTTAACAATATCCTGTAATCCTTTATGAGTTTTAGGCCTTAAGGGATATTGCCTTCGATAAGGAAAAGTGGTGGGGTCTTTCAGCCTGATTTGGACTGGGCAGGCATTTTTTTACCCTTCCAAATTGTCCTTCCAATGCCCAGACTTTAGGGTTGATTCCCTCTTCAAGTAGGAAACAACAAATGGGTAACTTCTTCCCCATATTCATGTAGATAATAGCTCCAGCTTTGGCTAATATATACCTCCCTAATAAGGCTGTGGGACTTTCAGGCATAACAAGAAAGGCATGTGAAAAGAGCAAAGTCTCCCAATTACAACTGAGGAGGTGGGAGAAATACCTGGTTATAGGCTGTCCCAGGATTCCTTGGATGGTAATGGACCTTGAGGACAGTCGTCCAGGACAGGATATTAACACTGAGAAGGCTGCGCCAGTGTCCAGGAGGAAGTCAATTTCCTGGCCCTTAATGGTTAAACATACCCAGGGCTCAGTAAGGGTGATGACACGAGCTGGCACTTGCCCTGGGCTGTTGTTGGATTATCTGGTTGGGGGCTTCTGACCCAGAGAACCTTTGTCCTCTGGGGCAGTGCACCTTCCAGTGATTGCCTCAGCATAGTGGACATGGACAAGGGGGTGGCTTGTCTCTCTTTGGACAATCTTTTTTAAAGTGTCCTTGCAAACCACACTGGTAACAGGCCCTATAGGGAGAATAGCCTGCTCCATTTTCCGTCCTCTCTGAACCACCAAGGTTTGTTTGTCTGAGGGCCATGGCTAAGGCTATGGCCTTTCTCTGATCTCACTTTTCCTTTTGGGTCTGTTCCTCTTGGTCCCTGTTATAGAACATCGAGGTTGCCAGGTTTAATAATACCTCCAAATTTTGTTCAGGGCCTAGGGCTTGCTTTTGGAGCTTTCTCCTGATATCTGCAGCTGATTGGGTAATAAACTTATCTTTTGGAGTCAATTGACCCTCGAGTGATTCGGGTGACAGGGGAGTATATTTTCTTAAGGTCTCCCATAGCCGCTCAAGGAAGGCAGAAGGATTTTCTTCGTTTTCCTGAGTTATGGTGGACATCATTGAATAATTCATGGGCTTTTTCCTAATTCTCCTTAGTCCTTCTAGAACACAGGTCAACAGATGTTTATGACTCCAGTCCGCATGATCTGAGTCAAGGTCCCAGTGGGGATCCATATACTGGCGATGGCTTGCTGACCAGTAGAGAATTTGTCCCTCTCTCCAGGAGAACAGCATGGGAAAACCCGTCCCCATAATTCAGTTACCTCCTACCAAGTTCCTCCCGTGATACATGGGGATTGTGGGAGCTACAATTCAAGATGAGATTTTGGCAGGACACAGCCAAACCATATCATATTCTCTATATTTTTACTTCAGTTTTGTAATTAATTTAAAAAAATTAATTTTTAAAAAACTTGATCTCTTTGGTTGTTCCTGCTAAATTAATTAAATAATATAGAAATGTTATTTTGATTCCCTTTAGTGCTACCAGTATTTATCCAAACTTCAAGTAACCATTATTCATTCATTAATTTATTCAAACAACACACAGACTTAGTGTCAACTCCACTTAGGAACAGGAAGCACTTTCTTTTCCCCCTTTAGACTCCAGGGTATGGTAATATTCTTCCCTCTGTGCTGCTGTCGCTATTTCCTCCCCTAGATTTCCTTTAGTCTAAGCCAACAACAACATGGAAGTTATTCTTCCAGCACATTCCTTTTGAGTGGGGAAGGAGGCATGGCAAAATAAAAAACATAATGCACTTCAGAAGTAGTTCTGAATTCAACTTTGGCTCTAACAGTTACTTGCTAAGTGACTCTTGGGTTCATGTCTTATCCTCCCAGACCCTCACGATGAAATAGAGGCAATGCACGCTTAATGACTGATGTAATGGATGCTTCCTTCAACCTACTTGTATCCCATTTATACTCATGTTCCTGCACATGACACAGGCGAACAGTTTCCCGCTGCAAGTATTTGTGACTGTTCCTTTTCTGGACACACAGAGCAGGCCAGAAGTGCCATGGGCTGTGAGGTTAATACCTTTGGGGCAGCATTCAGCCGGTAGTGAACAGGATTTGGAGAATAAACATCTGACTTCCTTGGCTATGGATAGCGATGGGCAAACACTGAAATGCGCTCCATACCATCTCACAGAGGTCCCAGTGGGATCAAAGTCCAGTTTCACAGCAGTAGCCTCCCCATTAACACATCCTGTATTGGTTCCCTTTCTTTCTCTGTCTCACTTCCTACTTACTTCCTGTTCACCTGAGATCACTTCCCAAACCAGTCATTTGTGCCCAAATCCTTGTCTTGGGTCTGCTTCTGGGGAACTCACCTAAGACACCTGCTGATATAGTTTAAATGTTTGTCCCATCCAAATACCACGTTGAAATGTGATCCCCCCATGTAGGAGGCGGGCCTGGAAGTAGGTGTTTGGGTCATGGGGTTGTGGGGCAGACTCCTCATGAATGGCCTAGTGCCATCCCCACGGTAATGAGTGAGTTTTCACTCTATCACTTCACACAAGAGCTGGTTGTTTAAAAGACCCTAACATCTCTCTCTTGCTTCCTCTCTCATCCTGTGACATGCTTGCTCCCTCCTTGCCATCCACTATGAGTTTAAGTTTCTTAAGGCCTCACTAGAAGCTGAGCAGATGCTGGTGCCATGCTTGTGCAGGTTGAAGAACTGTGAGTCAATAAAACTCTTCTCTTTATAAATCTCAGGCATAAACACCTGAGACTTTTTCTCAGTCTCAGGTATTCCTTAGCAGCAACACAAAACATACTAATACATGTGCCATATAGCAGTAACTCAATAAGGGGAAGCTATGAGTAGTGTCACTGAAGAAAAACACACAAACCTGGTGACTCAGCTGTAAGAAATAACACTGCATTTCCAGTAACACCACAAGAGTGAAGATGGAGCTGAAGCAGGATCTGGCAGGAGATAAACACACACACACACACACACACACACACACACACACACCTGAAAAGAACACGTAATAAAATAACAAGCAAATGCACTGGCTCTGAAGAAGTAGCCAAGGGGTTAGGTGGAGGCTAAAAATATTGCATGTCTATTTTTAAGCCAGACCATAGTCAGGACCTGCACTCTCCATGGGAGGGGGTGAATATGGTGGTGAGAAATCCAGCAGGCAGTTTGTACTCAGGAATTAGATAAGTGGGTGGCCACTAGACAGAAAATTTGTCCATAAACAACAGAACCAGGTTCAAGGCTGCCAGGCTGCAGTATGGAAAAGACTCTCTGTTTAAGTATAATGACTGCTACCTCCTTCCATATATTGGCAGAATATCAAAATGAATATCTACTTGTATTAGTCTGTTTTCATGCTGCTGATAAAGACATACTGAAACTGGGCAATTTACAAAGAAAAAAGGTTTAATGGATTTAGTTTTACATGGCTGGGGAGGCCTTAAAATCATGGTGGAAAACAAGGAGGAGCAAGTCATGTCTTTTATGGATGGCAGCAAGCCCAGAGAGAGAGCTTGTGCTGGGAAACTCCCATTTTTAAAACCATCAGATCTCATGAGATTTATTCACTTATCATGGGAATAGCATGGGAAAGATCCACCCTCATGATTCAATTATCTCCCACTGGGTCCCTCCTATATGACACATGGGAATTACAGGAGCTACAAGATGAGATTTAGGTGGGGACACAGAGTCAAACCATATCACTACTGTTTTATCTGCCTTGAACCCATCCCTTCCTTGCCTCTGCCTTTTTCTTCAGGGAAATGCTCCTTTTCAACTAGGCAATTTGGGCAGGAACTCAAGTCTCTTACAGATTCCTACTCTCTGAATAGGCAAGAATATTTTCCTGCATTTTTTTCCATTTGAAACTAAGGAAACAATGGTAGTACCTCTTGGATAGTGAAGGTGGATGAATCTGGAAAAAAAAAAATAAGCCTGGAAACTAATAGTGACTGTGGTCACTGTTGTGTAAAAGAAAGCAGCTCTTTTATAGGAGGAGAGGGGCAGAGGTGACACACAGAAAAGCAGAGGTGTGCATGTGTGTGCACGTGCTTGTATGTAGTAGAGAAGGAGAATCTTCTTGGCACTGGAGTTTCTGTTTCCTGATACCTGAGGTCCATTAGAGCTGTCTACACTCTCTGTCAGGTTTATTTTTTCCAGTAAATTCTCCCATTCCAATGATACTTCAAACTGTGTTCCTGTCTCTTGCAATATAAAGAAACCCAAATAACATATTAATTTATCTCAGCATAAATAGTTGTTACAGTTCATCTCCTTTAATCCACAACTATTATAAGTAGTACAAGAAAAGGGGTTGAATTTTTAGGAAAAGTAACATATTAAGAATGCAGGAGTGGGGGTCTGGACTAGAGAGGAAGAACTGTGCTCAGGGAGCAACAGAGACGCCTCAAGCATTGTGTTGAATTTACAGGAAGAGTGTGTCAGGGCAATGCAGGAGGCCAGCAGCATAGGATCAAGTTTCTACCAGACAGGAGGCACAAGCTGCTGAAGCTCTTTTTGTCTCAGTCAAAATAGCTTAGCTTAGCCTGCAGTTTTTGGCGGTGGTGCGTGGGTGGGCAACTTGTGCTGTGAGTAATTAGGAAAGCAGAGGAAGGAGAAAGGTAGAGGAGGCTAATGATGTTTTTAGAGTTTTATTGCTCATTATACTTTTAAAAGCTTCAAGAAACAGGCACTATTCTGAATTATTAAAAGACTGGGTTTGTGTGTGTTCTTCCCAAGTGATATTTTATTTTCAAGTTCTGAGTCATAGCAGAAGCCCAATAAATATTATGTTAGTATTACCTATAATTCTAAGCAACCTTATTCAACTTCAGATTAACAGATATATTTACATTACTTCTAGAACTGTAAAGAATTTTGAATACTTTAATTCCAGTTACCACTCCTCCAAATGCTATTTATGTGAAGGATTTAGACACAAGTTGATTTGATATTATCCTCATAATTTAGGTGTTGTTATTTTAAACAGTTCATATTTGTTTAGATTTACCACATATTTTCCCTTTTATGCTCTCACTTTACTTTTTGCATCTCAAATATTCCTTTAGGATAAATTTACTTCTTGAAATATCTACTGAAGATGTTATTTTGGTGAAGTAACATGATCAGTTTTATTCTCTGAGAACAACCCCTTCTCATATTTCTGTGGATAGTTTCACTGGGTATAGAACTCTAGGTTGCTAGTTTCATTTTTTTTTGTTTCTTGGTGCTTTAAAGAAATTATTCCACTATCTTCTGACCTTAATTCTGTTGTTACTGAAAAGTCATCAGGAAGTCTGATTATTGATAATTGATAGGTATTCTATATTTTTCTCTTAGGCTACTTTTAAGATCTTCTTTCTTTCTCATGGGTGTTTTGCAGTATGACTACCTTGTGCTTTTGTGCAAATTTCATGCTATTTACTCTGCTTGAGGTTTGTTTGCTTTCTGCATCAGAGGAGTGGTGCCCTTTTTTACTTCTGGAAAAAGTTTTAACCAATGTGTCTCTTTTTCCATATTATTAAGTTTAATCATGAATTTTACATTTTCACTGTACCCTACCTGTTTCTGTCCCATTATTTCATATTTTCTATATCTGTCTCTTGTTGCTACATGTAAGGGAAAATATTAAATAATTACATATTATGAACATTAAAATGCTGTATGATAATTTCAATATTTGCAATTTTTGCCAGTTTGACCCTATAATTTGCTATTTGTACTAATTTTCATTCATGGGTACTTTCTTCATTCATATGCTTATTGATTTCTCTCTATGATATTGTTCCTTGAAAATTTGTCTTTGGCATTATTTTGAAGCCTGAAGCCTGAATTTATAATATATTCTTTAAAAGAGATTTTTAAAATTTGCTTTAATCAAGCTCCTGGAGGAAATCTTAAAGTGGAACACTTTACATTAACTTTTTAACTTGGTGTTTTGGTGATTAAAAAGTATTTAATTCTTGCTTAAACCTTAGTGTGTAAGATGTGGCAGTTAGAAATTTTCAGGCAAAATTTTTTCATGTTGTGTCTTTTTTTTTTTTTTTTTTTGAGACAGCGTCTCACTCTGTTGCCCAGGATGGAGTGAAGTGGTGTGATCTCAGCTAACTGCAACCACTGCCTCCTGGGTTCAAGCGATTCTCATGCCTCAGCTTCCTGACTAGCTGGGACTACAGGTGTGCACCACCATGCCAGGCTAATTTTTGTATTTTTAGTAGAGACGAGGTTTCACCATGTTGGTCAGACTTGTCTTGAACTCCTGACCTCAACTGATCTGCCCATCTTGACCTCCCAAAGTGCTGAGATTATAGGCATGAGCCACCATGTCTGCCCCCTGTTAAATATTAAACAGGAAATGTGGACATAAATATGCATTTCTGCTCTCTTTTTGAATAGGTTTATTTCCCTAGTTCATGGGAGGGTCTTTAATATAACCATTTAGTTGTTGGGCGTATTAGTCTATTCTCACACTGCTAATAAAGACATACTTGAGACCGGGCACTTTATAAAGAAAAAGAAGTGTAATGAACTCATAGTTCCACATGGCTGGCAAGGCCTCACAATCATTGGTGGAAGGCAAATGAGGAGCAAAGTCACATCTTACATGGTGGCAGGCAAGATGGCCTGTGCAGGGTAACTCCCCTTTATAAAACCATCAGATCTCGTGAGACTTATTCACTGTCACAAGAACAGCATGAGAAAGGCCTTCCCCCATAATTCAATTACCTCCCACTAGCTCTACCATGACACGTAGGGATTATGGGAGCTACTATTCAAGATGAGATTTGGGTGGGGACATAGCCAAACCATATAATTAGGCTCTATCTTCCATTTCCTACACACTTGGTTAATGAAAAGTCAACCTTCAGCTGCCAGAAATCAGCAAACATCTCCAGAGCAAGCATCAGTTTCAACCTTTACTTATTCCTATGGATTTTGATTTTATCATCTTTTCTGATGTCGAAGCAAATCCCTAATTGTTTTGTATATGCACAATGTTATCCAGCATTTCCAGATGTGCTATACACACATGTAACTCTTCCTACCCAGTCCTTCATATTGCCCAAAACGAAACATAAGTGTCTCTTAAAAATTACAAAATTAGGCTGGCCATAGTGACTCATGCCTGAAATCCCAGAACTTTGGGAGGCCAAGGCAAGAAGATTGCTTAAAGTCAGGAATTTCAAACAGCCTGGAGAAGATAGCGAGACCCCGACTCTACAAAAAGTAAAATAAATTAGCCAGTGTAGTGGCACATGCCTGTGGTCCCAGGCAGTCAGGAGGCTGAGGTGGATCCCTTGAGCCCAAGAATTTTAGGGTGCAGTGATCTGTGATTGCACTGCTGCACTCCAGCCTGGGCGACAGAGTGAGACCTTGTCTCTAAAAACAGAAAAACAAAAAAACCCACAAAATTAACAAAGAAAAAAAATCCTTAGCCTGGCATATGCTTTGGAAGAAAGAAATATATCCTTTACCAGGTCCCCTACCTCCTGTAAGAGGTAGTTGTAGGTGGAAAATTTTTTCCTCTTGCAGAGATCCTGGGGGAAGTAGAGGTGAAAAACAGTGAAATAATTTGTTCTGAAATCCTCATCCCTGAATAAATTAGCATTGGCTCTTGGAGGGCTTTAATAAAAACTGTAGTTTCAACACGCATGCCATTTCTCATTGTTGCAAAAGGTAGTATTCTTAATTCTTGTTGGATATAGACAGTGCTTTGCTTTGGGAAAAGTACAGCCATGAGCCATTTGGCTGTTACAAAGTAAAACAAAATTTTATTTTGAAATTTGGGACAGTTGGCAGATAAGATCCTCTACATAAATAGGATCTTAATTGTGGTGAGGAGAACTTTCATAAGAGATTATTTACTTGAGCTGATTTCTTTTGGCAAATCCTAGACATGGTCGGTCATGTCCTGGGATTCAGAGAAGAGAGGTCATGAGAATAGGTCTTACGATATGAGAAGAAGGGTCTCAACTATATAGCAACAGGCTGAGTTTAAGGGCAGGAAAGGGCCTTATCTGAAAGGGCATGAACAATAGACAATGGAGAAATGATATCTGACAATAAACTTTCGGCTTTCCTTTCTTATGTGTCCATTTCTCTTTCGTTGCGTTAAAATACTAAGTAACATTGTATTAAATATTTAGGATCTGAATGCGTGGTTAAGTGAGAAAGTGAGAAGAAGACATCAGGAAAGAAAATATAGCAACAGTCCAGAGCACAGGCTGATAATTGACAATTAGTATTTGAAAAGAGCAATCCTTAGGAATTCTTGGAAGCAGATCATGGAGGAGTCTGAATTTCATGCAGTTAAATAAAACATAGTTAAGATTACTTTCCTTTGGACTTTGGTGGATAGTATTAAAATAGTATAATAAGTAATATAGCATAATATTTGTAATATATAATAATATTTGGTGGATACCATTATAATAGCATAATAATTAATGTGGTATAATAACAGTATAAAGATAATAATAGTATTCATTGACAGCATACGCATTTTTAGGAATATTGATTCAACTGTAGAAGGTGGCTCGTGATCAGAATCAGTGTCCAACAAAGTATGGTGCTTCATGGGTGGGGCAAAGTTATAAGCATTTTTTTTTTTTTTTTTTTTTGAGGTGGAGTCTCGCTTTGTGGGCCAGGATGGAGTGCAGTGGTGCGATCTCAGCTCACTGCAACATCCGCCTCCCGGGTTCAGGCGATTCTGCCTCAGCCTCCTGAGTAGCTGGAATTACAGGCGTTCACCATCATGCTCAGCTAGTTTTTGTATTTTTAGTAGAAATGGGGTTTTACCATGTTGGCCAGGATGGTCTCTATCTCTTGACCTCGTGATCCGCCCGCCTTGGCCTCACAAAGTCCTGGGATTACAGGCTTGAGCCACCACACCCAGCTCAGTTATAAGCATTTGTTGAAAGTAGGAACATTCCTAGGGAAAATATTCACATGGCTCTAGGCGCTACATGCCATTTCTTTTCTCCAGTAAACAATAATATTCTTCATGTTTTAAATTGGAGTTAATAATAGTATTTGTCTAATAAAGTGGTTGTAAAAATTAAACGCATTTATATATGCAAAACAGATATAACAATGCCTGGCACACAGTATGTACAATATAAGTTGTGGCTAGTTATTGTTATTAACATCCAGTTTGCTAGGAGAGGAGTGTGGGGAAAGGCTGGAAGTTTCTAAGAGTCAGATTCTAGTCCCAGTGCAGGAACTGATACGTTTATCAGGAACAGAGGCAGAAATCCTAGGGGATCCACTAGAAAAAGTGGCCAGGTGATATGGTTTGGCTGTGTCCACACCCAGATCTCATCTTGAATTGTAACTCCCATAATTCCCACGTGTCATGGGAGGGACCTAGTGGAAGGTAATTGAATCATAGGGGTGGGTCTTTCCCATGCTACTCTTGTGATAGTGAATATGTCTCACAAAATCTCATGGTTTTATAAAAGGGAGTTTCCCTGCACATGTTGTCTTACCTGCCACCATGGCCATGTAAGATGTGACTTCGCTCCTCATTCGCCTTCTGCCATGATTGTGAGTCCTCCCCAGCCACATAGAACTGTGAGCAAATCAAATCTCTTTCCTTTATAAATTACCCAGTCTCAGGTATGTCTTTACTAGCAGCATGAGAACAGACTAATCCACCAGGGTTGGGAAGAAAATCTGTAACACAGCGACCCTATGGCTTCCTAGCTATATGGAAAATTTTGTGAGGACAGGCACTATGTCTTCATACTTTATCCTTAGCACCTACTGAAGAGTCTGGCACATAGTGGATTCTCAGTAACTGTTTGTTGACTAAATGACTGAATGAAATGAATATATACCTTATTAGTCCATTCTTATACTGCTATAAAGAAATACCCAAGACTGGGTGATTTATAAAGAAAAGAGGTTTAATTGACCAACAGTTCAACATGACTGGGGAGGCCTCAGGGAACTTACAATCATGGCAGAAGGTAAAGCAGAAACAATCACCTTCTTCACAAGGTGACAGGAGAGACAGTGAGTGCCAGCAGGGGAAATGCCAGACACTTGTAAAACCATCAGATCTGGTGAGAACTCACTCACTATCATGAGAACAGAATGGGGGAAACTGCCCCCACGATCCAATCACTCCCCACCAGGTACATCCCACAACATGTGGAGATTATGGGGACTACAATTCAATATGAGATTTGTGTGAGCACACAGCCAAACCATGTCATACAGGTTCCAAGTGTTTCCTCCAGGCACAATGGCTCCTACAGTAACGTGGAAAAATACTTCCAAACCTCACTCCTAGTATGTCTACCTCAGTCTCTTAAGATTGCTGATGCTACCTTAAGGTTAAAGGCATCACTACTTCCAGGTGACAGGACTTGTGGAAGGTGGTGGAAGCAAAGTTCCCTCCTTCCTGACTTTCTTACATATCACTCTCTTTTGGATTTCAGGAATCTCTGCTGTGAAGCTTTATTTATTTATTTATTTGTTTATTCATTCATTCATTTATTTGAGACAGGGTCTCACTCTATCACCCAGGCTGGAGTGCAGTGGCAAATCATGGTTCACTGCAACCTCCACCTCCCAGGCTCAAGTGATCCTACCACCTCAGCCCCCCCAAGTAGCTTAAACTACAGGAAAGTGCCATTATGCCTGCCTAATTTAAAAAATTTTTCTTTATTAGAGACGGGGTCTTGCTATGTTGCTTCAGCTGTTCTCAAACTCCTGGGCTCAAGCATTCTCCTGCCTCAGCCTCCCAAATTGCTGGGATTACAGTCATGAGCCACCACACTTGGCTGAATCTTACTTTATGAATAAATTTTTAATTTATTTTCTCAGAAATAAGGTAACTCAATCTTTTTTGGATTAGATGCCATACTGAATTGCTCAGAATAATCTTTGTTTGTTATTGATTTGGCATGGATTCTGGTACATCCCGAAAATCTCTTTACATGTATGGATATATCCTCTCTTATTATAAGTCATCTTTTATGGTGAAGAGGGTGTATTCATTTGGAATCCCAAAACTTGGCATATTTTATTCTTTTCCCTGTTTAGGCTTCTTCAGCATTCAAGTTTTTGGTCCGACTCTCTCACATCCTTTAAATAGCCCAGGTTTTGGTTTAAAAGAGAGCTTTGTTTTTGTTACTTGCAACTACATAAGATCTGACTAAGGTACACTCTGCAGTGCTAACACTGAGAACACATTTCTTGCTCTTTTTGATAATACCCTCTCTTCTTCCTGGCAAGCCTTTGTCAACCTTGATCCTTCTGCAGAAGGATGCAGTGCACTTTCCACTCATCTCCTTCCCCATACCCTACCTCTTGCAAGTCCTTTTCTCTTTTTGATCTGGCTTGTTCTCTTTAAGGACATCTTCAATGTGTATATTAACAATCATTTTCCAATGTTTTGGCTTCACCTCTTATGCTGAGATAATATCAGGAGACTCTGACACTGGTGGCTGTGGCTGCCACCTAAGAAGCCTCCTTGCCAGCTCGTAATTGTTTCTTCCCTCTACCTTTTCAAGCCTCCTGGCAGACTTCCTTTTTCTGTTTTAATGTGACTCTGCTTTGGGACATTTGCTTCTAGCCATAACTGAGTGGCTATATTGGTCTAATCTTCCCACTGAAAATAATTATAAAGACCTGAGAAGATAAATAAAGCAAGTATTTGAAGGCATCTGGGAGTAACCAACACAGAAAAGGATGTGGGGCTATGATTCCTGAGAGGAGGGAAGCAACTGAGGTAAGTGCTGCATTCACTCCAAGGTTTATTTTTTCCTGAAAGCATTTTCCAGTTTCAGCAGAAAACAGCAGTTCCATTGGGCTGAGCAACAAAGGTCCACATTTAGAGTTTCTAAAGCAAATAGGACTGAAGGGGCAAAATCTTTGAGGGAAGAAAGCTGTAGAGAATTGAGCTAAAAAAAAAGTCATGCTCACAATTTCCCCCTTACACCATGGAAGGAGAAATTCCAAGCAACCCAACAAAATAGCAACTGGAAACCTAAATTACTTAGTAGATATTTTAGTAGCCATGTAATGCTAGAGAGACAGAGGTTGAAGTCCAATTCCTGCCATGGCGGATTGGCTCTGGTAAACATACCAGGCTTTCAGTAGAGATCCCAAAGGGGCCATGCCATAGAAATAAGGGCAAAATTGAAATAGACTAGACCCAAATAAAGCCTAAAACAACCCTTGACAGGATCAAGGTGATTTGCTGATACTTGATACACTTGCCAAAGAAAACTCAACCCTCTTTGGAGGAATAGGGCGTCATTCCATGCCCCCATAATCTTCCGAATAAAATGAAGGCATTTAATAAAAAACTCTCTGTCGTGTTAATAAACAAACAAGACCAACTGACTGTGTATAAAAAGAAAAGACAAATAATACAACAATCCTGTGGGTGATTCAGATATTAGAGTTACCACATAGAAACTAAAATAATTGTAATTAATATGGCCAAGAAAATAGAAAAGAAGATGGAGAATTAAAATCTATTTTAGAAAGACAGAAGAAACCTGGAACCTATTTTAAAAAGTCAAATGGAAATTCTAGAATTAAAATATATAATAACTGAAATGAAGAACCCAATAATAAATCTAATTAGACAATAAGATATAGAAGAACCAAGCATTAAAAAATGGAAAGTTGAGTCATTACAAAGAAAACAAGGATGGAAAATGCAGGAAAAAGCATAAGATACATACATGATATGGTAAAAAAGCTAATATACATTATTGGATTTCCGGAAGTAATATTCAAAGAAATACAAAGAAAATCACACCTAATTACGTCAGAGTCAAATTGCTAAAAACCCAGAGAAAGAAAGTCTTAAAAGCAGCCTGAGAAGAGAGAAAATGCATTATTTTCAAAGTAGTAACAATAAACTTACAGTTGACTTTTCTATAGAAATGGTAAAATTTAGGAGATAATGAAATATTTATACTAAGAAAAATATCTTTAATAAATAAAACTGAAATAAAAGTTTTAGACAAATAAAACTGAGAGAATTAGTTGCCAGCAGACTCATACTAGAAGAAATATTTAAACAAATTTTTCAAGTGGGAGAAATATAATGACATATAAGAAAAATGAATGTGCGCAAAGGAATGAAGATCACTGAAGAAAGTAAATGTGTAGATGAATATAAATGAATATTGATTGTTTAAAACAATAGTAATGTCTTGTGGAGGTCCTAATAGCTAGCTAGCTTGATAGATAGATATTGAGAGATAATGTATGACAAAAATAACGCAAAAAGTGGAAAGATAAAGTTAAACTGTGTTAAGGTTCTGGTATTTTTTGAAGGGACTAGTGAAAGTATTAATTGAAGGTAGAACTCGTAAGTCAGTAATTCACATTGTAGTTTCTAAGGTAATGCCTAAAATAATAACATAAATGTCCAACTAATAAACCAATAAAGTTTCTGTTTGGTTGGAAGCACACCCAGCCCACTGCCGAGATTTACTTAAGGTGGAGGCAGTGTCAAGTCTCAATAAGGCTCAGTGAGGAAGACATGCTGTGATGTGGAGAGTCTATATCATTGGTTCATTCTAAAATCATTAACATTTGGATTCAGAAGTCACATATTTTATCACACAAAGTTCTGCTCTTTGGGGAACAACTGCAATTTTCAGTAACATATAGAACAAATAGCATGTGCCCAAAATGGAAAGAAAGATCAGTGGGAAGCTTATTGCAAAAGTCCACAGTAAAGATGCTGAGGCTCTTAGTTTGAGGAAACTGGGTGCTCTCTGGTGGGAACAGTCTAGTAGCAATTGGGATGTGAGTCTGAAATTCAGGTGAGACCTACCTTCCCTTATGCTTACCCTGATTCAGGAGAAATACTTGGTGTTTTTCCCCTCTAAACTCTGAAGCTCCTCTCTCCTTGTTCTGCCATCAGGGATAGCTCCAGACAGCCTCTAAATGCAGACGCTCCCAAATGAGAATCAGACACCTACCTCCAGGTGATCTATAATACGCTCCCTGAATGTTCTTTTGAAAGTCACGTTTCCCCTCTCCCCCTACCACCCAAATGTACACATGGACACACACTCGTTTTAATGTTGTGAGAAACCATTGCACTCCTATTATCCTTTACAAATAAGTTGACTTTCATCTTTCTGTCAGTGAATCTTGGCTTTTCCTAGCCTGGAGGTCAGTGGCGGGGCTAAAGGCTGCTTAATTGACAAGCTCTGCACAGATCGCTTAGGACCTGTGTCTAGATTGAGGAGCAAGATCACCTACTCTTGGACTTCTCAGCCTCAACTGAAAAAAAAGAGGGAGGGAAATCTCATGTAATATTCTGCTCCAGGGCTGGGCGCGGTGGTTCATGCCAGTAACACCAACACTTTGGGAGGCCGAGGCAGGCGGATCATTTGAGGTCAGGAGTTCAACAGCAGCCTGGCCAATATGGTGAAACCCAATCTCTACTAAAAATACAAAAAAAAAAAAATTAGCCTGGCATGGTGGTGCACACCTGTAATCGCAGCTACTCAGGAGACTGAGGAAGGAGAATCACTTGAACCCGGGAGTCGAAGGTTGCAGCGAGCCAAGATTGCACCGCTGGGCAACAGAGCGAGACTCCGTCTGAAGAAAACAAAAAAATACACACACACACACACACACACACACACACACACACACACACATTCTGCTCCAGTGAGGTGTTGTTACTTAGTTCTCTCTCATTCAGACATGTCTGTGCGGTGTGCCAATAATACAAGCATGCCCCTGGATTTTCCTAATTTGATCATCTGCACTAAGGTAAGAGTGAAAATTAGAAGGCTGCATTATCGTTCTCCATTTGCAAAGTAATTTAAACTTTTTAATGCATTGTTCATATGTACTAGTCTTTCTGATCCTTATCATAACCTTATGAGGTAGAAAGAGAAATTATGATTGTTTTCTATGTTTCAGATTTGGTTAGCACATTTCAGAATACTTAAGAAACGTGTGCCAGGTCACACAGAGACAGGACTCCCAAGCTCGCCTGATACCTGTTGGGAGTCCCAATTAAAGACCAAGTGGGAGAAGTCGGCTTAAACGATCAATCTGGCTGAATATAATGTGGCGTCATCACAAAGGTCCCATGATTTCTGTTTCCTCACTGGTCCTCCAAACCCGTATTTATTGGGATTCAACTGTATTGTCCGTTTTCATATTTGAGTTCAGGACCCCTATGCGTTTGTAGTTTCATGTTCTGGTGATCGCTTTCTCCTGTTCAGCCACTGTCATGTCTTTCAATGTGACTTTTCCATTTTAAAGTTCTGCTGCTTTAAGAAAATATAGTTTTATTGGGTATTTTCCTCTTTAAAACAATTGCTATTCATTATGGCAATTCAACTCATATTCTCACTCCCTAGATATAACCATTGTTAATATTTTAATGTATATAACAAGTCTTTTTTCTGCCTATATTACATTATATTTTACATGTATATATTTCTTACAGAATTTGGATCATTTTTGTAACCAAATTTTTGTTAAAATATACGAACACTTTTCTATGTTATTAAATATTCTTTCTCAATGTTATTTAAGTGTTTATGATATAGAAAATACGTCATCTTATCTATTGTTGGATTCTTTTCCCCCAATTTTTGCTAGTAAATGATCAAGTAGTGAACATCTTTCTATACAAATCCTTAAATTCTTAACTAGATGAATAATTATTTCATCAGGATACATTTATACAAGTAACTTTCTGAAGAGGGAGGCAATTAAAAAAAAACATTTTCATGCAAGTGGCAAATAAGTCTCCAGTGAGGTAGTACCAATTAATAATCTTATCTGGTTTATTTGTTAAGTTCTTGCTCTGATTTTTTTTTCTCATTGAAAAGCTCTACAGTGATTCTTATTATTTTCTCCATAAGACAATCAGATGAGAAAAGCAAAGCGACATTAAAAGAGCGAAAAGGAAAACTTATTTTTCGGTTGCCTGCTTTTGCTTGTCTCCGTGAGACACTCTCCTGGCTTGATACCATAAGCCACCATAAGCCACCTTTCAACCTTCTGAGGTCAGTTCTTGACGATTCATTCAGTTTTTTTTTTTTTTTTTATGAGAAGGTTCATATGAATATGAAGAAAATAAACTCCAAAGATGTGCTTTTCCTTCATGTGGTTTTTCCACAGAACTCCCACAGGTCAAAAGCTGCAGTTCTCTGCAGTTACCACTAAGTGTCAGGCAGGGAATAGTCTATTGCTCAAGTTTTGATTTTTTTTCCAGACTTGTAGCCTCTTTTACATGGAAATGTTCAGTAAGATAGCACATAAATTAGCACACGATGAACTTTCTGTTATAGTCCTCTTTAGTTCTTGAGAAGAAAACAGCAATCTAACGCTTTTCTCTCAAAATTAAAAAAAAAAAAAAAACAAAACCTGTGTATTTACAAAGAAGTCTAAGTCTTATTTCTTCTTGTTAGGTTACTTGATATTTTAACTACTTTTCAATGATGTCTTCATTGTAGTATTTATATTTACAAGAAAGATAGTACAAAAGATCTCTGGTTGAATGCAAATCAAAGCCCAAATACTCCATATTAGTAAAGTAAATTTTGTGAAAATAAAATGCTAATTCAACTCCAACTGTAGATCGAAAGGATGAAACAAAATCTACCCTTCCGACACACTCAAGGATTTCCTAGTAGATCATGTCAAAAATATAGCCTTGTCAAGCAGCCCATAAAACACACATTTAAACTTAAACAATTATGGCTCAACATAGTATTGTAGTCAACAATTTCATAAATGACATTTTCTGGGACACGTGAGAACCCCAAAGTTATTTCCTGCTGCTTAGAAATATTTTCTACGTAGATCAACTTCTAATTTCAGTTTGGAGAGGTTCACGATTATGGAAATCGTGGAAAATTTATTCTTTCAGAGACATTCAGAGAAATTAAAACATTTCGACCAAAGAGCCAACCAGCCTGTAGAGTTAAAAGCATTCTGCGATCACTGTTTGACTTTGCAACATACACAGATCTATTGTAAGGTTTAGTTTTGTTATTGGTTGAATTGTATTTACCCAAAGCAGATACATTGAAGTCCTAACCCTCAGTGTTTCAGTATGTGACCTTATTTGGAAATAGAGTTATTGTGGGTATAATGAATTAAGATGAGGTCATACTGGATTAGGGTGACCCCCTAATCTGGTATGACTGTGTCCTTATAAGAAGATGGCTGGGTGAAGACAGATGCACACAAGGAGAATACCACGTGAGGATGAAGGCAGAGATTGAACTTATGCAGCTGCAAGCTAAGAAACACCACAGATTGCCAACAAACCACCAGAAGCTAGGAAGAGGCAACAAGGGGTTCCCCTACAGGTTCCAAAGGAAGCATGGCTGTGCCAACACTTTGATTCCAGAATTTCAGCCCCTAGACCTGTAAGACAATAAATCTCTGTTGTTCTAAGCCACTTAATGTATGGTACTTTGTTATGGCAGCTCTAGGAAATCAATAAAAGTTTCTTCAGCACCATGCAAATTCATTAAATCTGCTTAAAAATATACCCATTTGCAAGTTAGGAAACTAGTTCAAGAGCTTGCTGGGATTAATAATTTACCATGTATAATTAATACAAATAAACATATATTCTGTATTTCACAAATAGCACTAAATGACATTCTCAATTTGTTTTGTAATGACATAACTTTGTTCTCCCACAGATTGCCATTGTATGATGGTGGGAACCAACAGCCCTGGAGAGTGCCCCAGATGGGGTGGCATCTATTTGGTGCATGTTTAGCTTTGCCTCTCTACATGCTAGCAAATCTCTGAAGATAGCCAAAGCCTTCAGAAGTTCTTGTGAGGCTCTGAGGACTGACATATGTGAGAAGAGGAGCCTAGAGTAAATGCAGTTCCAGGATCATGTCACATGCACGATCCAATGTCTCCAGTGGAGACTTGGACTTAGAAGATGCCCCCTAAATACCTGTTGAATACAATCAAAAACATGTTAATTAGAAAATATTTCATGGAGGTAAAACATTTTTATTAATTTATTCACTAAATATTTATTGAGTATTGTAATTTTTTGGCAAAAAAAACATAACACCATTTTAGAACAAAAAAATTGGAGCGAGGGGAGGGATTGTACTTGAATAGCTACACTTCATAACTCAACACCTGTGTCAGGAAAGGTCACCTTTGCTCAATAAATACTTGATAATGTGCTGTCTAGAATTAGTTGTGATGTATAATTTAACAGTGGGATTTCACCATTATTTTAGGAGAATAGAAATTACAAATATTATTATATTATTTCATAATGTCATTGTAGTCTATGCATTTCCAAAGTGTCAGTGTTCAAAAATAATTTCAATCAAGCTCCATTTCCTGAACTTTACATTGTAAAATCTTAGCCAGAAAAAGTGAGTATATCTTCAACTCTATGTAGTAAAGATAAAATTAAACTACTAATTTTTGCCCTAGTGGGAAGGTTGTAGATGTGAAAGATCTGAACTTTTTTTCAAACAAAGGACCCAGATAAATCCAAATTATTATCTTCATCACAAAAGCAACCATTTATGGAGGATTCACAATGTGTTACGAATGCACAAATGTGCATGATACCATTTTATTTTCACCACAGCCTTCCAAGGTGGTCATAATGTGAACAGCAAACCCTGAGAGCCTAGTAATTCACCAAGGTCTGACAGCTGGTGCATGCTACAGCATGGATTTGAGCAGGCATTTTAACTCTAGAGCCATCAGCATTTATTGTGCACCTACTGTGTGCTAAAGAACTACCATGAGCAAGACAGGATGTGTGGGGGATTGAAGCTTATATTCTAGCAAGTCTTACCATTGAAGTATAGATTATTTCCTTCTCTTGATATTTTTTTCTTTCTTTCACTTAGTAAGCTGTCTCTTGTTACCAAAGCATCATCAGCAACTTTAAAAATTTGGTAGTTTATGCAATTAAAATATCAGGTGCTTTGGGAGCATAATTGTTTGTGGGCCTCTGACTGAGGAGTTGATGGCACTAAACCTTGGATCTAATTTGTTCAGACTACATACAGTTCATTCACAAAGCAAGAAGCACCATCTGACTAATGTTTTGCACATATCATTTCACTTCCAAATGTCAAGTACTATTTTTTTAAAACTGTAAAGTAGTTAACAACACACTAAAAATCCTTCAAATGTGTTACAGTTGAGGTATTCACATGCACATAAGTTGTGGCAGCATCTTACTCACTTTTCACATGTTTGACAAACATGGTTTTACTAGCAAGTTACAGCTCACTAAAACTGACCTTAATTTTGAAAGGCTCACATGCACATTTCTTCACAATGGGTCTTTGTCCAATGTACACAGAGTTATATAATTGCTTTTTTCACAATTGGCAGGCAATAATTCTGCTCTCATTTCGGCCATTTTTTACCCTGAACTTGCTTTCCTATTTTCAATGCTGTTTCCTTCTTTTCCATTACGAGTTCAAACCAAACTCAGCAGGTGGATCTTCAACTCTTAAAAAAAGCATTTCAAACCATGGCCGGGGTGGTGGCTCATGCCTGTAATCCCAGCATTTTGGGAGGCTGAGGTGGGTGGATTGCTTGAGCCCAGGAGTTCCAGACCAGCTTGAGCAACATGGCAAAACACCATCTCTACAACAAATACCAAAATTAGCCCAGTGTGATGGCACATGCCTGTAGTCCCAGCTACTCGGGAGGCTGAGGTGAGAGAATTGCTTGAGCCCAGGAGGCAGAGATTGCAATGAGCCAGGATCATGCCACTGTACTCCAGCCTGGGTGACAGAATGAGACCCTGTCAAAAAAAAAAAAAAATTAAAAAAGAAAGCATTTCAAGTCAAATGATGCTCACTTTGTTCATGGGAACAGTGTCATTCTCAAAAAAGGTTTTGGTTCCAACCAAGACATATCTACATTTTTATTGGAATACCAAACATTGAGTTATTGTTGACCTTGAAACTGACTCTGGTACACAGTTTGTCTTCCAGACCCTCTTGGGGGCATTTACTTGACTTGTCCAGTGTGATTTGTTTTCCCTTGGTCTACTGTCTTTCCCCTCTCTAGGGTAGCTTTCCAGTTGGGGATCTCTGCATTAGTAATGTTATGATTTTGTATAGTCAGTGGGAAGAGACCCAAGTAATTACATTTAAATCTGTAGAAAATGCCAGAAAACTGGGCGAGTTTTCTGGAAAATCCCAGTTGTGAATGATATCATCATCCCTTTCCAGGATCTGTCCTATTCCCATTGGCATTCAAGCCTCCATCATGCTTTATGCACCTGCATTTGGACCTAGCAACACCTGATTCTTGAAATTTTCTCCCAAGTTAGAGTACAACTAGAGATGGGAGTAATTTTTTCATTGAAAATCATAAAAAGGGGGAGGGGTTAATGAAATCCTTTTACTCTTAGCATCACTAAATTTAGGACTAAGAACGGTCAATTTTCTAATGATTTAGCGTATTTATTCTTTCAAGTAGAAGAGCACAACTGATCTATCTTTAAAATAAAGTTTTTAATGTAGGGCCGAGCACGCCGTGGCACTCGCTACCTGTGCCTGCCTGACTGACCACCCTACAACTGTCTGACTGAGGTTGCCAAGAAGGTTTGGCATACTTGTACTCAATTAACAGATTAGATAGTTGCTAATTATCTGGATGAGGGATTTGGCTCCCTGAGCTTGCCTTTTCCAGCAAACAGGAAGAAAAGATTCCACCATAGTGTTCTGAATTATTGGAATGTGTCCCCTAAGGCCTACCATGATGTCACACTGACATTTTCTCACAAGTAACTGTCAAGCTAAATTTGGAGTTTAGAGAATTAATCCGGTGGATTAAAAAAAAAAAAAATGGTTTAGGATTGAAGAACCATACATCTGAATGGTTTAATTGTGAAGCCAACTTTAGGAATGCATGCTTTGGTAAATGTTATTTTTAAGGTATTTATAATCTTCCTGGTGAACTATTGACATTCCATTGGTAGACTTTTGACCAGGTGGATTGCCAATGACAAATTATTTGTCTAAACTGGCTTTGCAACCCACTGAACTTCCGATGCCTCATTATGTGAGGGCCCACCCTTGTCAGTAATACAAACTAATTTCACATTAGTGCAACGAAATTGAAGCACAGAAGGGAAATTTTTAGCCAAAATATAGATTACAATGACCACAAATAAACATTATACAAAAGTTGACTTAAAATCCCATTTATTTAAAATTATTGTTGCACGCTATTTTTTAAAACATTCCATTTATGTTGCTAATAAGTAAAGTATAGTGATGAACACTGTCCTCTGTGACCAAGAATCTGGTTAAATTCCAGAGACTTCAATCTAAACATCAGTTTTCGACACAGCTTACCAAAGTTCTGTTAGAAGATAAATGATTAGACCAAATATGAAAGTTTTATTACTTAAAACAGGCAAAAGAAGATAACAAGAATAATGACAAAAACAAAACAACAAAAATCAGTTAGAATATTAATTATTTAGCTTGAGCATGTTCTACGTCCTTACCATGTGACCAAGGACAATTACACCTTTTATGCCTCAATATCCTCATCTGTAAAATGGGGGTGATGATAATTGTATCATCTCACAGATTTGCTATGAGGATTAAATAAAGTGCTTAGTATGGTGTATGCTAACATCAGTAAATGTCAGCGGTTATTAGAGATATTTCAGTAATTTAATTTACTTTTTTACTGAAGTTCTAAACATGTATGTGTAGCAAGCTGCCCAATGTAAAGTAACTTTAATTTAAAAAACCTTTTTTAGAAGAACTACTGTTTGGAAGGTTGCAGGCAATTTCTGTTTCTAGAGATGAAAGTACTATATCTACTAATAACATTGACTAATATTATTATTATTTGTTAAACTGTCAAAGATGAATCTCTTAAACAAATAAGGATTTTTGGAGACACTGAGAAGCTGTGCCCTGGTTAATACGTGTTCTTCTTACGGGGTAAATAGTGCACATCATTGTCTGTGGTTTTCAAGGAGGAAGAAAAATGATAGCCCTAAAAATTTTTAAGATTTAGATTGAAATTCTGGTGCCCCACAAAAGCTAAAAATCCCAGGTCTGGAAAATGTATTTGGGACAATTATTTTTGCCTTCGTTAAGCTCTGCAGGCAGCCTGCAGCTGGTGGGTGGGAAGGAGAGATGGCTAAGGAGAGGACTGTGTCAAGTTTTGGAGCAAATAACTGGGGGAGGTCTGGCCCTGAGGTAGGTGCTAAAGTCTCTCTTGACCTAACACCAGGTGAAATCAGTGCCCAGAACAGTTGTTGTAACTTTGCATGCACGTTTGTTCCAGATTTCTCTGAGTGTTTGGCTTTAAGGTAACAACTGGCAGCGATAGCAGTGGAGAATGAGATCCTTTGGTGGAACAGGTGACAGCAGAAGTCCGGAGAGATTCAGTGGCTTGCTAAGTTCCTCCAGGTAACCTGTGATAAAGGTAGGATCAAAGCCCTGGTTTCATGGCTTCCCATCAAATGCTCTTTCAATGTCCTTCCAAGTAATTTCAGAAATTTAGAAATGCAGAGAGAGCTCTAATGCTGCTTATAACTCCTGAGAATAATTTAGTTAGATGCTCATGTTGCAAACCTTTTCTGTTACTATGTCTCATTCTTCAATGCTGATGTACGTGCCTCTGGGTAAAAGCTACCTGGTAGAGAGTAGCTTCAGATAAATAAATCAAGAACCATGCTTGACAATGTGTGGAATATGAAATATGCTTTTGTCCACTCCTGTTAAATAGTGATATCACTTCTATTTCTGCATATTGACAAAGCAGAGGACACCAGAGAAATTTTCTACACAATAAGCCAGTTACCTGATATACAGAAGGACAGTTTGGAGCCTGTCTCGCTATAATTAGGGGAGACAAAGGTGTTTCCAATCTTTTCTCTTTTTTTTTTTGTTTTTTTAGTTATAAAAGTGAATATCTTGAGCTTTCACCTCCAGCAAAAACTGTCTGTTAATACCCAAACTACTTTCAGATTTATTGTGACAAGTGATACAGTACCATGTTCAAGGAAGAATTTTGGGATGCATGCCTTGAAAACTTTTTTTTTTTGTTGCCCATCTGTTTTGCTTGTCGCAATTCCTGTTTGTTTAAGATGTACGTGTGCCAGAAATGTGGAAAGAATGTGTGTAGCGACAAGTGCTATCGAGCCATTTTCACACTGGACTTATGGGAAGCATGTGCTGCCCATCTGTGAAGTTCTCATTTTATGCAAATTTAGAAAATATATTCTTATGTCATGTTGCCTTAATGCCCAGGGGTAGATTGGAACATACACAAGGAAGAGAGAGACAGGGAGGAAATAACTTCACACCCAGTGATGGGATGGACTTGTTATGACAAAAGGAAGGTCTGAGATGCATGTTATTTGTCAAAAGGTGGAAGGGAATTTTTCTCTCCAAAAGTGTTGCCTACAGTAAAATCGAATGTCTTTCAGATCAATTTTTAATCTATGAATGAGATTGTAAGAGTTCCTATCTCTAGAAGCTTTGAATGGTAGAGAGAGAGTACATCCTTAACTGTGGGTCGTTCTTATCTTCTGGAACATTCTGTCGATGGCCTCAAATATGCTCTGAGTTCAACAGGAGAACATTTTAAAGGACATCAGTATGGTGCCAGACCAGGAATTATTTCTGAGGGGTTACTCTCTCTGGATCTTTAAGAAGATACCTAGGGTCCTATTTATCTCCATGTTCTACCTTCTCAACATGCATGTCAGACCAAACTCACCAGAAGTAAATAGGGAAAGACACTGCTCTTGAAGAAAGCTTTGGAGAGGTGATGGGGTTAGAGAAGCTGCCTGCAATTCTAAATTTATCTAAATCTAGTCTCTGTTTTCAAGAAAATAACACAATATAAAACTGAATATAAATGAAATTTTTATATGTCTATAACCATCAGGACCCTAAGAAACAGATGATAAATGGGGTCTCAAAGAAGGAGCTCAAATGACGGGGTAGGATTAGTAGCATTCTGGCTGCTCAGAGCTGGTACCCTAAACTCAGAGTTCTAAGCATAGACTGGGGCAGGCATCATGGGTGTGCGACCTGTGCCCAAACTCAGAATGGTCCTGAATTTGACTTAATGCTCTACTGTCATCTTTAACAGTTATCAACAGATTTTAAACAGGGTGCCCAACGTTTTTGTTTTGCATTGGGCCCCGAAAATAGTGTAGCTGATCTTATTAATGACAAATACAAGAAAATACTTACAAACTCAAGTAGAGCTTGAGGAGAGTTAAGACTGAAAGGTCAAACCTGAAGAACGGAGAGGAGGACCAGGTGTAAACAAGGGTCTGCTTCCCCCTGGCTCCCTCAGCAATACTCTGACTCCTCTAATACATAGTGGGAACCTGGAGGTTGAAGCCATGACTTTCCTATGTGGGCTTCTTGGGGCCTGTCCTCACAATTACAAACTCCTTCTAGTTGCTCCCAGCTGGGCCACTGACCACTGCCTATTTAGCTGATGGTGATTGCCTGGAGCTCCTCAACACAATCCCTTCTGTTAAATGTTGTCTTCTGACATAAGCTCTAGCAGGGAATCCCATGTGTAGAAGACTCCATTTTTCTGTGTCTCCAAGGGATACCTCTTGTCACACTCCTGCTCATAACTTGTTTCTCCCACTGTTAGGTTCCCAATCTCTACTTCCTTAAATTTGTCATCAGAATCTCCTCTCAGTCATGGAAAACTCTATCCCTCCTTGTAAGTATTGTTCTCATTCAGAATTTATGCCTCATTCCTATTAGTGCATTATTTAAGTCTGAGACATTTAGTCTAAAGAAACTATCTGTGGGATTTCAGCCGGATCATCACGGATTTTGCCTCAAGTGAAAGTAAATTTGAAAGTCCGTGGTGATCTGGGGCCCTCCAAAGTCAGTCTGCTTAAGACTTGCTCAATGGTTTTAATTTCTGGCCATTGTATTTTTCAATAGCCCAGTGAGAAGTTGTTTAACCCAATGTATGCACCTATACACCAAGGGCAAACACTAGTTTTCAAGACAGTATATTCTAAACTTTTTTTTTTTTTGAGACAGAGTTTTGCTCTTGTTGCCCAGGCTGGAGTGCAGTGGCAGGATCTTGGCTCACCACAAGCTCCGCCTCCCAGTTTCAAGCGATTCCGCTGCCTCAGCCTCCCAAGTAGCTGGGATTACAAGCATCTGCCAAAATGCCCAGCTAATTTTGTACTTTTTTTTTTTTTAGTAGAGACGGGGTTTCTCCATGTTGGTTAAGTTGGTCTCGAATTCCTGACCTCAGGTGATCTGCCTGCCTCGGCCTCCCAAAGTGCAAGGATTACAGGTGTGAGCCACCACACCTGGCCTCTAAATTCCTAAGAGTTAAATATTCTGACCACTGCTCCATAATTTGTAAGATGCTTCTTTTAAAATGGAGTCATTGTTTCTTTTGCATTATTGTGTAGTACATGGTTGCTTTCTTTCATCCATTCAAATGTTTCCTCTTTTAACCATTCAAATCATTCTCTTTCAGGCCTACCAGGAATAAAAAAAGACTCAGTTCTTCTGTTACTTGGTTCGCCCACAAACAAATATTTATTTGTTTCTATAGCTATTGGGGATAAAAGTATGAAAAAGTCAGACAGAGTCTTGGCCTCTAGCAACTTAAACTTCTGTGCTGGGAAGAGATAATAAACATATTTACAGATAAATATGAAATAAATGTCAGGTACATTTAAATGTTTCAGAGATTATAAAATATGATAATGCTGTAGCAAGTGATTGGGTTGTGGCTTTAGCTCAGGAGATCTATAATGGCCACTCAGAGAAATTGGCATTCGAATTGAGACCTGACGGCCACAAAGGATGCACCATGTGACAGTAAGGAGTAAAAATATTCTAAGTAGAAGGAATTGCAAGTGCAAAGGCCCTGAGCTAGGAATATGCTAGGCAAGATTGAAAGACAAAAAGGCATGTGTAAAGGGATCTCGGTCAATGAAATGAGGAGTTGAGGGGAAGCTGAGGAGGTCAGCAAGGCATGTAGGAGCCACAGATAGGTCCTGCTGCATCGTGGGGAAAAGTTGGGTTGATAATGCACATGCAATGGGAAATCATCAGAAGTTTAATGTAAGTAGTTGGCGTGATTTTTTAAACGCAACTGCTCTGGCAACTCTGTGGAGGATAGACCATGGAGTAGGGAGGGCTGAAAAGGAGGTGCAATGACCAGCCAGGAAACTGGAGAGAGATGGTGAGAACTGGGATCGTGATTGTAGCCGTGGAAATGATAAAAGGTGATCAGATTTGGGAATCCAGTGTGTTTTGGAGCTAGATCCAACAGAACTTGTTGGTGGGGTCGAGGTGATATGGGAGGGAATGAGAAGAATTAAGGATAATCTCTAGTGTTGTACCTGAGTGACTGCTGGTGCTCTTGATCCAGCTGGCGGGCTGACAGATTGTATGGGTGGGATGGGATGAGGTATGGAAAATTCAAGAGTTTTCTGTTTACGTTATAAAATTTGAGGTGCCTATTCCTAAGTTCTTAAAGGTATAAAACAGGCAGTTGGATATAAGTACCTGGAACTCAGAACACACAGAAGTTGATGAGTACAAGGATCTCAAAACTGAACTTAATATCCATTTCTTTGCTCACAATCACCCAAATATGGCTTAACAATTACCCTTATAATAACTCAATTACATTCTTAGCCAAGGTTCTCTGTTACTTGTTTAGGAGGGAGAAGGAAAGGGTCACTTTACTCTATCACCTCCACTTATTTCTGTTTTCCATGATAAAGAGGCCTCTAAGTGACAGCAGCAAGCTGAGGGATGACTTGAGATGGAAGTGAATGTGAGGACATAGCCACGCCTGGCTGCATGCCTTTAATTATAATGTCCTGACTCTTCTACCAGCCCACTGGGTTTGGCTGATGATGGAATTGCTGCCTGAGAGTGGGTCAACCAACTTAGTGTCTGACACATCTCAAGAACTCAGGAAAAACCTGCTAAATCAATGGTATGCCTTAAAAAACTCCCTCTATACAACTTTTGTTTTGTTTGTTCTATACAACTATTTATGACCTCAAAATGTTCATTTAAGCCAATGCCCTTGGAATAATCCTTGATTTTTTCACTTTTCAACATTTAGTCCATCAACAAATCTCAGCATTTTTCAAATATGTTCATTGCTCTCTATTTTATTTCTCCTATCCTTTCTCTACACTATCATCTTTTGCCTGAACTTTAGAAAAATTCTCCTCTCTGATCTCCTTGCATTAACTTGTGCCCACCATCTAATTCATTTTCCACACAACAGTTAGAGTGATCATAATTGTCTGTGCCTCAGTTTCCTCATCTGTAAAATAAGAATACTAATAGTGTCTATCTTGACACTTTCTTGAAAGAATTACCCAGGATGACAAAAGAAAAGCACTTAGAACAGTGCCTGAAATTAATACTTTTGGTTGTTCCTGTTACCATAAATAAACCCTTAAAGAGCCTTCTCCTTTTCATCTTGCTATATCTAATCCCCATTACAAAACACAGAAAACTATTCTAGAATAGACATCTGATCCTGTCATTTCATTGTTTTAAAAAAATTATTTATTGAAACCTTTCCGTAGAGACAGAGTCTCCCTATGTTGCCTAGGCTGGTCTCAAGCTCCTGGACTCAAAGGGATCCTCCCACCTCAGTCTCCCAAGTAGCTGGGATTGCAGGCGTGAGCTGGCACACTTGGCTTGATCCTGTCACTTCAAAAACTTCCTATTATCTTCAGGATAACTCAAACTTCTTATCCTGACCTACATGGACTATCATGATCTGCCCCTTGTCTACCTCTTTCACGTCACTTTTTGTCTGAGTTCCTCCCACCTGTCCCCGTTCCATGCACACACACACACACCCGCGCCTCTCCAAACTCTAGCCATACCACACTTCAATGCCAGTTCCAAAAAGGCACAGTGTCTTCTCTCAGTCTAGGTCTTTGCAATGTTTTTTCATTTGCCTTAAATGCCTATCCTCCCTCTTTCTTCATTCCCCACCTTCCACACATACATCAGTGTCCCCCTTCAACTGATGACTTCTATTTAGAATTTAGGACCCCTCTTAGCAAGTTCCTGGTCACACCCAGCTTTCCCTGAACCTAGGTTTGCCTCTGGTGTGTTTCCATAACATCCTTTGTATACATCTGTGACAGAACTTATAACAGGATGTGAAAAATCAAAATCTTAGTTGAGACCAAAGAAAACAGAAATAGTATCTTAAAGGAGATCTAGAACAGAAACAAAATTTACAAAGAGGTAGTTGAAACGTGGTTACCTAACTTTTCAACTCTCTCACCTATATCAATGATAGGAGAGTTAAGATTAAGAGATGAGAGAAGAATTGGGGTTTGTAGAGGGTTATACTGTAAATGCAACTTTCTCCACCTAAAGGAGAAAGGGAGGAGGATGGGAGGAAGAAGGAGAAAAGGAGGAGGATGGAAGGAAGAATTTAACAGAATAGCCTGCAATGAAGAAGGCATGTGTGTAGATTCTAGAATTTGGATTCCATCTCTCATCTTACTCCTTGCTGGGTAACTTTGAAAAGGTCACTAGGGTTTAAAAGATAAAAGTTGACTTAGATCATTTTAATGGTCTTTTCAAGCTCTAACATCCACAATTCTATAGTTTAGAAAAGGAGGAGAAATATATGTCCTTGGTTACCCTAAACCAGAGGATTGGATGAAACAGAATAGATCATTGAGCTATTGTAATTTGGTAGAGAGCAAGAGAGGGACTTGAGCTTCCTTAAATAGAGAGAAGCTTTGAGAACTGATTCCTCAATTCTGGATATACGATTGCCAAATAAAAATGTATACCTTTCATTCCCCTTAGCAAACTCTATTCTGGTTACTCTGTGTGGATTTTCTATCATGAGTGTCTCATCCTCAACCTGTTTTTTTTAACTGCTAGGAACTTCCCTGTAGTGGATTGAATGATGGTCCCAAAATGATATATCCACATCCTAACCCCCAGAAATTGTAAATAGAACATTATTTATAAAAAGAGTCTTTGCAGGTATAGTTAAGGAACTGAAGATGAGATCATCTTGGATTATCCAGGGGGACCCTAAAGTGAATGATAAGTATCCTCTTAGGAGGAGAAACATGGGGAAGAGGAGGTCACATGAAGACAGATGCAGAGGTTATGAAACCACAAACCAAGTGATGCCTGGAGCCACCAGAAGCTGGAAGAAGCAAGGAAGGATGCTCCCCCAGAGCCTTTGGAGATAGCACGGCTCTGCCAACACCTTGATTTTGGACTTTTGGTCTCCAAAACTGTGAAAGATTAAATTTCTCTGATTAAAGCTTCCAGTGTAGAACTTTGCGACAGCAGAGCTAGGTAACTCGTGTATTCTCTGTGATATGCTTCTGATCAAAGCTTGCATTCTAACTCATGTTTCACTTTACCTCATCGAAGCTCAGCTCTCTGGGTGATACTCCTTAAGGACTGAGCTATGCCATCTGATAAACCAAGGTTCATCTGCACGTCGTGATAACCGTGGATCAAGTCTGCGTTTCTCTAGAGACCTTCCTGCCTGAAGAAAAATAATATAATATTGTTATAATACTCTGAATTTCTTTTTTCTTTTCTTTTTTTTTTTTTTTGAGATGGAGTCTCGCTCTGTCGCCCGGGCTGGAGTGCAGTGGCCGGATCTCCGCTCACTGCAAGCTCCGCCTCCCAGGTTCACGCCATTCTCCTGCCTCAGCCTCCCGAGTAGCTGGGACTACAGGCGCCCGCCACCTCACCCGGCTAGCTTTTGTATTTTTTAGTAGAGACGGGGTTTCACCGTATTAGCCAGGATGGTCTCGATCTCCTGACCTCGTGATCCGCCTGTCTTGGCCTCCCAAAGTGCTGGGATTACAGGCTTGAGCCACCGCGCCCGGCAATACTCTGAATTTCAAAAGCATTTTTAGGAAGATTACTGTATTCCTCCAACATGCCCCATTTGATAAGTTAGGAATATTATCATCTGCATTCTGCAAATGAGGAAATTGAGCAAAAATAAAATAAGTGATGTACCTCAGGACACCCAAACATAAATGGTCCAGAGAAGACTGAAACCTAAGTGCCTTCATCTGTTCCAGCTGCTGTAACAAAATACTATTGATTGAGTGGGCTATAAACAACAGATATTATTTTCCCCACAGTACAGGAGGGTTGGAAGTCCAATATTAAGGCACCAGCAGATTCCGTTTCTGGTGAGGACTCACTTCCTCCTCGACAGCTATTTCCCCCACTCTGATCTCACAGCGTGGAAGAGTCATGGGTCTTGCTCGCGCTCCCTTAATAAGGGCACTACTCACCCTCCTGACCTAACTCTCTCCAAAGGGCCACCTCCTAATATCACCTTGGGGGTTAGGATTTCAACAAATGAATTTGGGGGAGACACAAACATTCAGACCACAGCGCCGCATCATTGCCTCAGAGGATACTAATCTTCTCTTCGTCACAGGATCGATGGAGAGGTACCTTGAACACAGTAACATAAGGGCACTTCCTAAATCACAACTAAAAGGTAACTATCTATTCTGGTCATGTGTAAAGCTACTAATTCCTAAATAACTAACCCCCGACCAATATTATGAAGGTAACTCCCATCCAATTTAGAGGGAAAGCCACATTCTTTATGATGGCCTGTGAGATCTGGCCCCCCCTCTTACCACACTCTCTCCACTCTCACCTCCACTGATGCCTCCCCGACTCTCTCCCTCACTCTACGCCTGCCCCTTCCCCCCCACTCAGCCCCATATGCTGCTGCTTCTGCTGACACCTGCCCATCTCCTTCCTGCGATATTTGTTTTCCAGTTATCTTTGTTGCCGCTGCCCCACTTCCTTTTGTCTTTTACTCACATAACACCTTCCCAGTGAGGGTCACCCAAACCACTCTAATTAAAATGGAATCCTATCTTCCACGCCTTATTCTCTTTTGCTTTCTTGCTTTTTCTCCATACTATTTTGTTATTCTACTAGTCCCTGAAGGATGATGAGACCACAAAAGACAAAATTTAAAACTGGCAGGAAAGGGCTATTTTATCTAAGAAAACATTATGAACAAAGGAATGGGGAAATAAAAGTCCAGCGTTGTCCTGGAGCCAACATAAAAGACCGGCTCTGCACTTTCAAGTTGCTAAGTCCCAGGACATGCACTGTCCAGGGTCTGGGCTTTGCTTCCTACATATGAGAGGGTCAGGCGGGTGGAGGCCCCTGGGCTCTGCTCTGGTCATCTACAAACCTCAGCCTCAGTGGCAGCCTGGAAATATCCTAATAGCATTTTTAGATGCAAAGAAATAATGACTTGAGAAGGATTAATTTCTTTTTTATGTACAAGGGAAGAAAAAATGTTGCCAGCAGAGTAGACAATCACATATTTTAAATGTCAATCTTTTCTTCCTCATGTCTGCTTTTATCAATAGGAACTTGGTCTCTGAAATTATTGATATGACAGGGACAATTCTCACACCCACGTGTGACAACTCAGCGCAACCCAGGAACTGGTGTGGTGCCTTACCCACTCCACAAGACTCGCAGCTTACCCACCCCGGAAAGACTCGCGCTTACCCACTCCACAAGGGGACTCGCAGCTACCCACTCCGCAAGACTCGCAGCTTACCCACTCCGCAAGACTCGCAGCTTACCCCAAGGGAGGAAAATGGAAAAAAATGTTAAGGCATAAAGTATAGATATCGTAAACCAAAGTCAAGTCATAGTCAAAGTAGTTATTTTTTTAGCACATTCGACTGTAACATAAGTACACATATATATGGGGGAGTGGTATATATTATATGTTTCAGAAATTCTAAATTTTGTTTTCAGGACTTTGACACAAAAGTTTAAGGCTGAAAGTTAAATTGAAGTAAAAATCGATGAGTTTCTGCCATCTCTAGTAAGGATCTGGAAAGACACCACTAGGTGCTTCTTTATCATGTGATTGGAGAATAATGAATTGAGCTCTTCTTTCTGCCTCGTTGCTCCATGTCACCCATAAGGAAGAGTACTCAGTCTGGTCCAGCAGAAGGAGTGTAAGGGCACCAGGCAGGAGTCCAGCAAATCAAATGCCTGGCTCAACATCCTGCACTGGCACCTGCAGGACAGGTGACTTTGGACAAGACCTTAGCTTCTTCCAGCCTCTGTTTCATCTCACAATACTACCAACCTCACCTTTCTCAAAAACTTACAGTAAGAATCTAATTTTATCATACATATGAAAAAGACTCAGTATTTTATAACACATATGTCAGACTACCTGTGTTCAAATTCCTGTTCCACCTCATGCTAAATGTGCAAACTTCTGGAAGTTTTTAAAAGTCCATACAACTCAATGATCTCATCTATGAAGTGAGAATAATAATAGTGCCACTTTCAAAGGGTTGTCATAAGGATTTTTTTAAATCTGCAAAGAGCACCTTAGAATGTGAGTGAATAAAACGAATACATGTTATCATTGCTATAACAATACCTATATATATTTGGTAATTAAATAATTGTTATAATTATTTAGAATGAGGCTTGGAATGCAGTGGGTGCTCAGGAAGTAATAGTGAATGAGTTTACAGCTAATGATTTCCAGGCCAAAAAAACTTCTTAATGAAGTCTCTACCCATATCAAGGTGCCATCTAGACAGTGACAGGTCAGATGCACTGTGCTGCTCCAGGAATCATGTTGAGTGATAAATGTATAGGAGAAGCATGGCACTGATAAAGTTTGGCACTTCTAGAAATGAAAGTCCTAGAGAACCATATAAATTTCCTAAAGAATGGGGACTTTAAAGGGAGTAACATATAGCTTCCAATCTATAGGTAGTTATTTTGGTTGATTCGATTACTCTATAGGTTGGCATTGTTGGTTCAATTTACATATGAGGACACTACCTTAGCCTATAAAAGTCAATTGCTCTGGATTCAAATTCAGCCCTGACTCTAGAACACGTGTAACTAACCACTTAGCAGGATAAAGCCATGAGCAAGAACAAAGTCCCTGCCTTTAATGAGCTTATCAATGTAGCTGTGAAAGCTGATACATATCTAAATGGTGAAGTTAAGATAAATACACAAGTATCCAATCTATTAATAGGAGTCTAATTATAAATGGAGGAAGTACCTGCACTAAGGATCAAAGGAAAAAGGCCACATATGGATGGGAATCAAAATAGGCTTTATTGAGAGGAAAACGTGTAAGCTGGTCCTAGTGGAGACCTTTAATTTTACTGGGTGGAGCTAAGGGCAGGGGATGGAGACAGAATGCCACCCCAGAAGCCAGAGACACCTGCACTTTCCCAACTCTGCACTTGGTGGCTTGGTGAATGGTCAAGTCAACCGCCTCTTAGCCCTTCTGTCTCAGAGGCTGTGAAGGTTAAAGATGATGCATCTCCAGTGTCTCAATAAATGGGGTTGTGATGGTTTCTCTAGGTCATGGAAACAGTGATAGGCACAGAGAAGAAAAATACGTGCCATAGTTAAGGACATACACAAGAATAGAAATAAAATAGAAAAAAATTAAAATAGATGAAACAAGAGAGAAAGTTTGTCCTTACAAAAACACATATGTGAGTATGGGAACATGAACTCAGACACGTAACAAAACCAGAGACATATTTTATCCGTGTCTTGGGGGTGGGCGTGGCTGGAGACCACTTTCATTCTCAGGAATAAAAATGACAATTGCTTTGCTAACTGCCTTCTTGTTCCATATCTGGAGACCTTCCAGGACACAAAAAAGAAGTTCCTTCTTCTGTCTTGAAATTCTTTAGTCAGACGCCAGCCAACTCCCATGAAACGTGGGGTCTGGTCAAGGAGGCTGATCCCAGAAATGTGGCATATTTCTCACGACCACAGGGCTAAAAAAAAGCACTCCAAAACAAGCGGCAACCCAAAAAAACAACATATTGGCATCCTGCAAAAAAATCTAAGTGTGCTGAAAAAACAACAACATATGGCTGGGTGGGGTGTGACCAAAAGGAATATAGTTATCACGTTTTGAACATTCCTTTTACAGACTTGAGTGAAAAGAAATTTTCTAGGACAGAACATGGAGTAGTCCCAAAGCCTGCCTTTTTTAAAAGCACAATTGGGGACAGGAAAAGCAAAGAAGGATTTGTTCCAGGTGAGTTACAGCTGAGAACCAGGAATGGAATCTCACCCTTGACCCAAGAATATGCTGAAAAGCACCAAAGTAGACAAAAGCGTGAGATAAGGCCATGCTCACTGCTTTGTAACCAAAGTGCTGTTGAGATTAAAACAGAGAGCGGAATGGAATGTACTTGAACATGCTCATTATCAACACCAAAGCCACAATATACACTGATAATAGCTCTAGGGTGCCATCATTATGTACCTAGAATCTGGGCTTCCTTTGAACAAAACAGAATCAACTTCAAGTGCAGTGCTCTGCTGGGGATCTCAGTTATATAACTGTTTCATAACTCAAGGTGAAGTCACACAGCAAGGCTAGAAGAGTGCTGGGAAATGAGTTTTCAAACTTTGGAACTTTTGCTGTTTATTTAAACCTTCCCTATTTGTCCACTAATTACACAAACCAAGAATAACCCGCAACTGAGCCCCTCTCTGTTTACTGGTACCTATGAGGGCTGTTTATGTTTTTAGTAGGAAATCATGGAGTATCTCCTCTGTGTCAGGTCTGGAGTTACAAGGATGCAGGAGAAAAATCCCTACCCTCATCGAGCTTACAGTCTAGGAGGGAAAGAGTTATATGAACTGCAGATATTCAGAGAATGCCACCCCAAAAGACGCTACTCTAGCATAAGGATTATTTTGAGCTGAAGACATTTGAGATTCAGCAAAATTAGAAAGAGGCTTTCTCTAAACTCCTCTTACTGCCTATAAGCAGACCCTATCAAAAGAACCAAGACTGGTTCTAATACAGTGGAGGACACCTAACAGACATTGTTACAAGACGGTCATATGTCCCCTCTGTTATCCTAAGGGCCCACTTAGTTTTCCAAAAAGTCATTTGTTTTTCCTGAGTGCCCCTTTTCCCCTCCCTTTCACTTACGAAGTTGTGAACCCCCAATTCTAACCATCCCTTTGAGTTACTCATCACTGAGTGCTCCCAAGTGTGTGAGTGATAGACATGTTAATAAACTTCTGTTTGTTTTTCTCCTAGTCTGCCTTTTGTCAGTCTAATTTGCAGGGCCTCAACCAATGAACCTAAAAGGGAGAGGGGAGAAGATTTCCCTCCCCTACAGAAAAGATCATTAAAATTTAGTGTTGTAATTGGGTAGCGTGCTCACAAGTATCCACTATGACTCCAAGGTACAAAGAAAGGAATGTTCTCTATTTTTAAATGGATCTCGTCCTGTTTTTGCCTCCCTTCTCCTACCCCTCCCTAGTTTCTGCTTGGTGGTGGAATAAGGAAATTAAATTTGTTCACTCAACATATTTCTCTATCTTTTGGTATATTGGTCTCTTTAAGTCAAATTCAGCCTATCTTGGATAAATATTAATTCAAGAAAATTAAGTGTAGTTAGTCCTGGATTCCCTGCCTCTACCCTACTCATTCTTTTGCCTTCTCCAGGAGATTAATTATTTTGGAGTGGGGAAGTGACCGGTGTTTGTGAAAAGGTAGTAAGTCAAGTATCATCTTGTTCTGTAGGGGGAGGACTATCTCATGCTTCTTGTTTTGTCTCTGCAAATGAGTATCCATGCAGGTTACCAAGTGATCACTCCTTTGAACATTGTAGGCACAACTATGGCAGAAGCGTGTAATTCTTTTTATCTGTGGTTTTCATGTCCCAGTTCCAGTCTTCCCCTGGCCTGGGTCACTTAGCGTTTTAGTAGGCCTTGTAGGGGTTGTGAGTCTGCCCTGAGGCCTTACTCAGTAGATGCCTTCCTCATCATCCTGATCTGCCTCCTTCTGCATGACACTGTCTTTCTCTGAACATAGGAAATCCTAAAATGAATTCCTAAAAGGCTTAACACTTGCCTAACCTTCTATAATATAGATAAAACCCTCTCTGCTCTGGATTTCTCCCAAACCTTCTGGTTCTTTCTCACTACACACCACGCAGATTCAGCACCAAGGCTAGGGACTGCTCATACCTGACCAAATGCTGCCCCCACTTCCTCTCTCTAGCTCCTCACTCTCACTGGAAAGGCTTTCACCTTTCCTGCTGGATGGGGACTGCTTCTCTGATGTGTCCTTACTCAGGTGGTACTTGCGTTCCATTTTCATTAGGCAACATGTTGAGATGGCTACAAAACATACACACAAACAAAAACATTAAGTTTCAAAAGTGGTAAAATAGAACAGGAGGTATTTAAAAAGTAAGGTCTCTACAACAGTGCTATGATAGGTCGGACTTTTTGAGGCTGAAAATGTGATGTTATTATGCTTGATTTCTGCATCAAACTAGCATTTGGAGATAGCTGGAACAGAAACCATTTACTATTACTATACAACTTTTTTCAAGATAATTATAAAGCACACTGTCATCTCTGGAATCCCAATGCTTTCAGTTACATAAGATCTCTGAGAGCTTGAACATTGTGACTTGCAATATTTAATATGAAAATATTTTTAAAACACAGAGATTGGGAAAGAAAATTTTATTTCAGTTATATTAAATTATAACTGTGTCAAGTTGCAATTTCCAAAGATATCCTTTAGCATATATATTCTTCTTTAGCATACATATTCTTCTTTAATGTGCCCTTGTCACTCCCCATGAAGATGTGAAGTCTAATTCCTTCCTTGAATCCGGGCAGGGCTGCAATTTTTTCAACCAATCAAGTAAGACTGAAGGAAAGTGACTTTCCAGGCAAGGTCATAACAGGGCATGCATCTTGTGCCTTGTCTGTGGGATCACTCATATTTCCTGAGTTCCATGTAGGATATCCAACTCTCTTGAGGCTGCTGTGCTGTCATAAAGTCATATTACATGCAGACACTAGGTGCAGGTACTCTGGTCAGCAGTCTTAGTGTGGGAGTCATCCCAGGCCAGGAACCAGGCACTGAGTGAACAAACTTTCAGATGACTCCAGCCCCCAGATGTCAGGTCAACGCAGCCTTTGGGTCTTTCCATGTGAGGTCCAAACTATCTCCACTCTTCCCAATCCTAATTCCTGACCTACAGAATCTGGGAGCTTAAAAAAAAAACAGCTGTTTTAAGCAACTAACTGCCTAAACAAGGTTATGCAGCTTTATTGAATTGCAACAATGACTTAATGTGTATTTGTATATTGCTATGTTTTCTAAACTGTCTCAGTCAAGCCCTTAAGGAATCAGACACTCTTTATTAAATCCAATAGTCAAAAATGAGAATGAACCAATGATTAAGTGTCACCTCTTAAAGAAAGCAGGAAACACCTTATACTTCCCATAAAATGCAGCACAGACCAGAATTTGGTGCATGAATATTTTGTCAAATTTTGGACAAATTGGTTTTAGGATAACTCAAGTAAAATTATGACTAAAACTAGATGATTCAGGGGAGGGGAGATGATAAATATCTTGCATTTTTTGTCTCAAATAAAAACCAGCAGAAATTAATAGAACTAAATACACATTACGAAACTTATAATGAGGAACACAGCATTGTGCAGAACAAAATTTCACTCCATTGTTCTGGGTCTGGAGCAGGCTGAGTAAATTGCTTGAAGGTTTAACTAACGCTTCCATAAAGTTGAGAAAGCTTTTGCATTTTGGGGGGATGAGAGAAGAAAGAAAGGCTTTGCCTTGGGCTGGATAGAGCATTTCCTCTGACAAGAGTCTGGAGACTTTGCACTCTGAAACCACTGATGGTAATAGGTTGTGTTCCTGTGCTGCATACTGTGTTTCACTGGGCACTTTTATAGATATGAACAGGTCAGGAATACATGCAGTCTTGGGGTTAGGATATAGTACCTGCTCTCTGATAAATATGAGCCCTATAAGATTCATGGGAAACCAGTTCTGAGCTTAACAAAACTGTTCCAAAGATCCAAGCCAGTTCAGTGCTTGATTAATCCCTGCTGTATGAGAGGCAATGGCCATAGCACTGAGACCCAGCAATGAATAAGAAATGCTGTAGGCAGTACAAATGGATAATTACACTAGAAAGTGATTCCTGTGCATATCTTTATGATAACATTTATTATATTGTGTTGAAATTGTCTACATATGTGTCTGTCTCCTTAACTAGGGAAAACATTCTGTCTAACTCATCTTTCTATCCACAGCATCTAGCATAGATTTTGGCTCAGAGAAGGCATTCAATAGATGCCCTATGAAAATAATTGTACCAGAAGTAAAATAATGGAAATAGTTACATCAAAATGGTATAGAAATTCTGCGAGTCAGAAACCTGGGAGTTGTCCTGTGCTCCTCCTTTCTTTCCTTCAACTTTCACATCCACTTTGACCACTAAGTCCTGATGTTTCTTTCTCCTGAATCTCTCTGGAATCTGTGCCTTTCTCTCTTTCCTCACTGCTACTGCCTTAAGTAACATCCTGACCATCTTTCTCCTAGGCTGTTATAGTAGTGTCCTGACTTCTCTGATCTCTCACCCTCTGTCTTGCCTGCCTCCTACTCAGTCACCTACAGCCATGAGAGTGATATTTCTTAAAGGCAAATCTGCCTATATTACTTCACTGTTTAAAAACCTTCAAGATTTTCCCTTTTGTCTACCAGATGAAGTCCAAACCAGCTTAAATAACATTCAAGGTGTTCCATGACCTGACACAATTAGCCACTTCATTTCATTTCCCACACACATTCAAATTCCTCCTTACGCTTGGTCAAAATGATCCCTTTCACCCTCAGCAATGCCCTTGTAAATCTACACGTCTTTGTATATCCTGTTCTTCAGGTTATTAATCCTTGTTTGCCTCAGCCCCATCTTTAATATGGCTGGCAGAGTTCTGTCTATCCTGAAGGCTCCACTCAAGTGGAACTGATCGCCATCTTCTTTGTACCATCACTAGACTTTTACATTCTCTATCATAGCAAGAGCATAGCTTCTAGTATAAGACTGGCCCCTAATCTGAGGCCAACTGGGTTTCCTCCTCCCCTGCCACTGATCAGCTAGGTGATCTTGGCCAGCTGCTTAATGTCTTTGTGCCTTAGTTTCTGTATCTGTGAAACAATTCTTCTTGGTCTTAGGAGGTTGACTTTCATGGGCAAGCCCAGTGGCTTACCTTGCCTTTTCTAGGCTGTGTCAAGTACGCGGCTCTGTTGGACATTTGCAAATGTAGGGAGAGCGAGGACTGGAGATTCAGTCCCCTGCTTGCTTCAGGCTTCCTTTTCCAAGGCCACAGCTCTGCAGGAGGCCTTCTGGGGGTGTTGCAGTGGTTCTTTCCGGGTTCCATTCCTTCTGCTGCCTTCCACAGCCTCCCCGTCTTGGGCACTTTCCCATTCCCTGTTGATCCCTTACTCTTTGCCCACATCTTTCTAAATAACCCCATCACCAGACTATCTTCAACTTTTCCACTGGAGTGGGCCACCTGTTTCTTACCAGGACCCCGACTAATACATCTCCCTAGTGAATTGTGAATCTTTCAAAGCTGCAACTCAGACATTCAGCTGTGAATTCCTAGTTTCTAGCATAGTACCTGATACAACACAATAGAAGTTAAATCTACATTTCTGAATGAATTAATAAGCAAACAAGTGATTAACACTTTAAAGAGATAGGAGACATTCAGGAAAGGCTAAGGCTTCTAAGAGAAGGTGGAGTATTATGGGAGGGCATTTCTTGCCAAAAACTAGCATGCACAAAAGGCATGACAATGTTTGAGGAACTATAGGTAGTAACTTTTACTGGACCACAAATCACACTGGGCTGTTATATAATCTTTCTTTGATACAAATAATTCTGCTGCTAGTACAAACTTTGAAGCCACTGTTGTAGATAATCTCCACTTCATAGATAGGGAAAACGATATCTGGTAAAGAATAGTGTCCATGTTATCTGCAAGTCCTTTGGAGAAGTGTGTTCATTTATGACAGGCATGTTCAGGTTTCTTAACTCCATCTGCTACCTCGAGTACTCAAAGCCCTGGAAAACCAAAGAATTTGAGGCGTGTGGTGTGAAACACTATAGAATGTGAGGCAAGTACATTAATGGGACCAAGCTTACTGCTTTGTCAGAGACATTGCTTGCCAAATGGAGTTGGCTTTGTAGGCAAGGGTCTGGGGCACAGCCCTTGGGAGGTTAAGGGCATTACATTGCAACAAGCAGACACAATTAGGCCAAAAATCCATTCTTCATGGTTCCCTTTGCCAACAAGCAGGCTTTGGAGACCAGATTTTCAGGGGTGAGCCAGACGGCAGGCATGTAAGATGCAGTCACATAGTTTAGTTCTGTAGCTCGATGTTATTGCTGAAGTAGAGCCATAAAAACTTTAGAATCCACTGACCAAATGGCCAGAGAGCTCCCTGTAAGAAATCACACACTGACCCTGGCTATTTGCAACTATTTTCCTCTGTGGGCTTGCTAGTAGTGACTTTAAAAAAAAAAAAAAAAAAAAGCAAACTGGATATCACCAGCAATAGGGTACCAGTATCTGCCACCTTTTAAGTTGTCTAAGTAGACTCTAGCTAGTGTGTGGACATAGTAGGTGCTGGATGGAAAAGTTCATTGAATAAACAATGGAATGGATGAATGAATAAATAACTATCAAGTAGCTTTTCTTTGAGCTATTTGAATAACTGGCTATAGTTGTATCATTTTTGTTGCTATTGCTGTTGTGAAAGAAATAAAATAACTTTCTGTAGGCCAGGCTGGAGTGCAGTTGCGGGATCTTGGCTCCCTGCAAGTTCACCTCCCGGGTTCATGCCATTCTCCTGCCTCAGCCTCCCGAGTAGCTGGGACTAGAGGTGCCAATTAAAACTTTTAATAGTGAGAATACAATCCTCAAACACTTATCCAAAACTTTTGGGATCAGATCTGTTTGAGAATTTAGAGCTTGGAGATTTTAGAAAAATTAAGTGCATACACCACATATTGCATAGGATCCTCAGTGGAGTCTGAGCTACACACCGTAATCAAACATACTCCTGTTTCTGTAGCAAAACATGCATATTCACACCAAGTACAATAAATAAGACTAATTGCAGAAATTCAATTCAGTTCAAGTTTCAACACCAAACAATTTTGCTAAAAACTTACCAAAAGCTTTGAATTTTCTGAACTCTCGGAGTTAAAGGTACTTATAGGGATTTTTACAGGGATTATGGGCCTATAGTAATAATAGCTATATTATTCAATGCTTACTGTGTGCTGGGGTTGTGCTAAACCCATGACATATATTAATTTATTTAATCTTGAGAGGAAAACAGGCAATTATTAATAGACTCAGTGAAAGTACTCCTAGAGAGTTTTTGTAATATGCCACTGACCACATAGCGGGTCACCTCTTAGCCACTCTCCCACCCTGCCCCCTGGTGTATAGCCAAAGAGTCAGAGAAGGTTGGTCCACTCATAGGTAGAGAAGATTGAACAAGAGGCAGAGACAAGAGATAGAGAATGAGGAAATGTTTCTTATTTCTAATTTCTGGTTCTAGGCCTTTCCTGAAGTCTTTCTTCTTTGTCGGGTTTGTTTGCTTGTTTTTGAGATGGAGTCTCGTTCTGTTGCCAGGCTGGAGTGCAGCGGTGCAATCTCGGCTCACTGCAAACTCTGCCTCCCAGGTTTAAGCGATTCCCCTGCCCCAGCCTCCAGAGTAGCTGGGACTACAGGCATGTGCCACCATGCGTGGCTTATTTATTTATTTCTTTATATATTTATTGAGACAGAGTTTTGCTCTTGTCGCCCAGGCTGGAGTGCAATGACGTGATCTCAGCTCACTGCAACTTCCACCTCCCGGGTTCAGGCAATTCTCCTGCCTCAGCCTCCCAAGTAGTTGGAATTATGGACATGTGACACCACACTTGGCTAATTTTGTATTTTTAGTGGAGATGAAGTTTCACCATGTTGGTCAGGCTGATCTTGAACTCCTGACTTCAGGTGATCTGCCCACCTTGGCCTCCCAAAGTGCTGGAATTATAGGCATGAGTCATAGTGCCTGGCCTTTTTTTTTTTTTTTTTTTTTTTTTGTATTTTAGTAGAGATGGGGTTTCACCATGTTGGCCAGGATGGTCTCAATCTCCCAACCTTGTGATGTGCCCGCCTTGGCCTCCCAAAGTGCTGGGATTATAGGCATGAGCCACCGCACCCAGCCTTTGTTGGGTTTTAATACATCCCTGTTTCCCTAACAAACTCTTAATTTTTGCTAAATATAGCTTAAGATGGCTTCAAGGTGGCTCCTATTACTCACAAACAAATAGTCCCAACTAACACGATGTAGGGCAGATGTTATTTATATCATTTTTCTGCATAAGGGCATTGAGCCTCAAAAAATTAGGTGACATTACAAAAAAAAAAAAAAAAAAAAAAAATCAGGCAAAATCAAACAAAAGCTCAAGCTAGTAACACACCAATCTTTTCTTCCTGATGAGCTCTTTCTACTACATCATGCTGTCTTTTATAATATAAGAACAAAAAATTTCCAGATGATTGCTGAATGTTTTCTTTGGCTGAAGGTTTTGTGGTACAATATTATAAGCTTATAAAGAATGCTTTTAATGTAGAACCGGTACACATAGAAGAAAGGCACTTAGGAATATTGAAAAGTTTCATTATAAATTGAACTGAAGAAAAAAAAAAAAAAACAAGGTGAGTGGGTTGTAATTCTTAGGGTTTGTATGTGTTGGACAGGGGTGTGTGGAGGGGGGTAAAGAGAACAGCAGGGGTGGTGCCCTTTATCAATGTGAACAATATCCTCTGGGTCAGCCATTATCTCAAGGCCGTTTTCATAATGAATGGTAACAGTATTGCCTATCGCTCCTGGGGTGACCGTAGATCTTCCATGGATGCTGTAGATCTTACCTCCTTTTTGGCAGTATAGATGTTTCTTTTATTTATTTAAGTCATCTTACGCAACATACTACCTAATTCATTATGTGAGAGCATAACATTTAATGGGCAGGTCACAAACACACACTTCATTACAACAGCTGTCTTACAGACAGAAGAGGTGAACTGCAATGTTAAACATATTCTGACACAGACAGGCTCTGGTTTTCATTATTCCTGGAGAGGGGTAAGGGGTTCATGGTCATCCTTAGGATGAAAACTTTTGTGAAGTGTAAACCCATGTTTAGCAGAAAATGTAGCTTTGTGATCTTGAAATTATGATTCCAAAAGTTTGCATCTGAGAAAATTGATTCTCAGAGACATTCACTGACTTGCCCCATACCCAGAGTTTAATAATTTGTTTTATCTATGTTCTTGCTCCTGTGTGAAGTGAATCAGATAATAAATGTTAAAGTGCTGAAAACTTTAAGAAATTTTACTGTTGACTTATTTTTTAAAGGATGCCTCACTTTTTGGGATTGCCATCTAGTGGCCACTATAGTAATTACAAGATTCTGATTCCTTTACTTGGGCTTCTTAAAGCCATCACAAACACATAGAAAAAAAATGGGATTTAAGAACGTGCTTTTGGCAGGGTGCGGTGGCTCACGCCTGTGATCCCAACACTTTGGAAGGCCGAGATGGGCGGATCGCGAGGTCAGGAGATCGAGACCATCCTGGCTAACACGGTGAAACCCCGTCTCTACTAAAAATACAAAAAATCACCCGGGCGTGGTGGCCGGCGCCTGTAGTCCCAGCTACTCAGGAGGCTGAGGCAGGAGAATGGCGAGAACCCGGGAAGAGGAGGTTGCAGTGAGCCGAGATCCCACCACTGCACCCTAGCCTGGACCACAAAGTGAGACTCCGTCTAAAAAAAAAAAAAAAAAAAAAAAAAAAA
>NW_016804965.1:1918448-1920866 GCF_001698545.2 Rhinopithecus bieti
AAAAAAAAAAAAAAAAAAAAAAAAAAAATGCTTTTAGCCAGTTCCCCACAGAAGTAAATGCCAATTGTAAGATATTTTATTTAAATGTGAAAAGGAGAGTATCTTATTAGAACATTAGAATTTCTAACTAGCCAGGCTTCTTTAAGTAATGCTGTCAGATTTCCTTTTGGGGAATTGCTTTTCCCCCAATGGCTGTACACTGAGAATGCAATCCAAGTTGGAATTTTGATCCTAAACAGAGTGACCATGAGAATGAGAATGGTGAAATTTTACGGACACGACTGCCAAAAACGCTCCTGCTTCTTCCACCAACAGAGTTACTGGTTAGTTCTCATTTGTTGAGCCTGACTCCAGTTTTCCCATTAGGTTTTTAAGGGCTCCCACACATTTTAAATAAAATCTCTATTTTATATATACATGGGGCAGATTGTTTTTTGCAACCTAAGTGCCCAAACTTGTATATTAAGAGCCAGAGTGTACAAGGCTGCCTTGAGCTACCCTGAGAAGACTGACAGCAAAACAGTGGTTGTAAGAACTCCGCCATTTATCACTTTAACTACAGGCCACGAACTAGGCTAAATGTGTATCAGGTGCTATTTATTTAAACATCACAATTAACCTTTGAGTTATTATCATAAACCCCATTTTACAGATAATAAAGGTAAAGTCGAAGGAAGTAAAGTAACTTGCCCAAGGACATGGAGTTAATAAAAGGCAGAGCCAGGTTAAGCTCCCACCGTGTTTGGTGACCAGCAGGGAGAGCAGCAAGACTACTTCTTTTTGTAATTTGTAATTGGGATCTTACATTTCTTTGGATGCAGCCTGAGAATATTAGTAGCTAGATCACATTGTGAGCTGAATTGAACTTGTTAAACCCACACTCTAAGTTGTCTTTCACTAAAACAGCAATCAAACATTTTAGTGTCCTTTGGCCTTGCGTGTTTCTTTCTCCTTGAAAGAGGACACAGATCACCCATGTGGTAGAGAGTAGGAAGAAGAGCTTTCCTCTCTGTCTGTGATTTCTGGCTTGCCCTTGGAGTCATTCTCATTCATACTTCCCATGCCAAAGTTTCTCTTATGGCATGTAAAACAGGGTGAAGTCTTTAAGAAGAATTTGATCACCTACTGATAGCAAAACCAAACAAAGACAAGAAACTCAGAAGAAGAAATATAAGAAATCTAAGAATCAGATTCTTATAAAGTACAGCTTTTGGAATCTTTTATTGCTAACTCCTTTAAAATAGATCCTGTTTTACTCTCCGTCCTGCCTGAGCATCTATGAAGAATATGATGCTTTTTTCATTTTGAGACATTTCCCTCTTTTATTTCACCTGGAGCAGAGGATCTTGGTCACAAAGATCTTTAGGAGAAAACAGAAAATTCATTCGCTCATTTAATAAACATAAATTAAGCTATAATAAATTCCTGAATAATAAATAAAGACCTCAAGTCATTTTTGGAACCAGCCACTGCTGAAACCTGCTTTGCCTCCACAACCATACTCCTGCCTTCAGTTTGAGCAGCATCTGATACCCAGGAAAGACTGCTGCAGTGCGATCCTGCACCAGTGCCTCTGATCATGGGAACATAAAATCGGTGGTGCAGACTTTTCTCCATGCAAAGCCAGTTGGTTCCTATAACTATTAAAACCTGACTCCAGGTTCATTAGCACAGGTCTGTGAGTAACTGAGCCAACTCGGCCTTCCAGCATTCATGCTGCAGTGAGTGAAACAATTCCCTCCTGGTCTGAAAAACCTGACGGTGACCTCCTCAGGGACCCTGTTCACCTGCCAGAGAAAATCTGTGAGCTACTGTAGTCATCTAAGAGCTATGGTATTCACAGAGCAGCAAGCAATATTGTCACCATTCATTTAGAGCCAGCAATGAGTGGGTGACATACCTAGAGGCATTACTTTACAATGACAAAGTCTCCACAACCTAAAACCGGTTAGCTGACCCCACTTCGTTCTCAGCAGCAGCATGCACATGACAGTAATGAACTCAGGGAGGGGCCCAGAGAGTTAGTGCCTCTCCTCTAGGTATCTAACTTGTCACAGAGCCTGATAAGAGGAGGCATGCTTTTCTTCTGTCCAGTTCTTAGGACAATAACCATCAAAAGAAGAGACCTTAGTAAAGAAGAAAAATACTTTTGCTTGTGACTTAATAATTTTTTTTCTTTCCCAAAGGCTTGCACAGTTCAAACAACTTAACCAGCTCTTCCCGGGTACTTTCTACCTGGAGTAGTATAGTGGTTAAGAGCCTCAGCTTCAATTGGATGGATCTGAGTTGCATCCTTTTTTAATTGCATGACATTGAGCAAATAACTTAACTTCCCTTAGGCCAGTTTTCTCATCATTAAATGCAAACACTAATAGCCCTACCTGTAAGGTTGTTGGAAGTATTTTAGAAAGATTATAT
>NW_016804965.1:1921166-1938426 GCF_001698545.2 Rhinopithecus bieti
TATATATATAAAGTTTTTAGCATGGAACTAATGCCTAGTAAATGCTCCATAAATTATTACTATCGCTCAATGAACTAATAAGTATACATGTGCCTAGTATTGCTTAGGTGATTAACAAATGTTAGGTTAATATTTGTAAACTATGAGGCTCTACTCAAATGTAAAATCTGAACATTATTAGCATTTGCCTTAGAGATGGAGCTCTCAGTTCAGTCATGGTCCAGTAAGAGATGAGTCAGAAGGAAAATTAGGGCACATAGCAGATGGCTTTCCCAAGCATATGACCTATTCACTCGTGAAAATCGACCCAGGTCCTGGTTAACTAAAATCCTTGGGTATTTTCCCCTCAAACTGCCAGCCAGTATTTTCCTCTCATGCTGTCCTTGGTAAAGGTCTGTTCTTTCTTCCTTAAAACATAGACCGCGCCAAGGAAAGCACTGGAAAGAGAAAGTTCCACTCTGGCTTTTGACCTTTCCCTTTCTCTAGAGTCTTTCCCATTACTGTTGCCTGTGTCTCAATCTGGCCTATAGGAATGGGTTAGAATTCAAATCTAAATGTGACCAAAGTCTGCTTTCCTTTGTTTCCCTTTGGACACCCAAAAGAGGCTGAACTATTGTTCAAGGAGAACCTGACTGCAATCCAATGACTCTTGAACCCATTACAATGAAGTTTCTTTACTTCAGAATGTCAAAAGTTCCTCTTATTTTCCTTCTTGATTGTTTTCATTTGTTGTTTTGGGATCCACTTGTCCAACGCTGTATACATCAGATAAAAAGCAGAGCTCTTAGCTTAAGGGTCTAGGGTGCAGCAAAGTGGGCCAGGGTTGATAAGGAAGCATTGCTAGTGTGAGATAACGAATTAGGTTGTCTGCTCATAATTTTTTAAATCCTATTTGGATACAACTTAATAAACTCTTGAAATTCTTTTCAAAGTGTAAACATTTATGGGACATCAGTCTTCTACTTGAGCAGTTCCAAAAGCATGGTTGGTGGATTTGTGGGGGTTCTTAAGACTCTGAGGTTCCCTGAGGCCAAAACAATTGTCCTAATAATACCAAGATGTTATGGGGTCTATTTCACTGGGTCGACATTTGCACTAATGGGGGCAAAAGCAGTAGTGGGTAAGAGTACATGAATCAAGAGAGTAGTATCTGACTATTCTCTGATATCTGATACTACTCAAGAGAGTAGCATCTTTTTTCGCCATTTTGCTCTTCAATATCACACACTGGCAGTGAAAAAGAAAACCTCAGTTTTACTGAAAGATGCCCTTAACGAAGATGTAAAAAGTGTTAGTTTTATTAAATCTAGACCTTTGAGGACATGGGACAACATTTTTACTTGAAAGAATAACAGACTGACTATGGATATTCAGACTTGGATATTTGGCAGACAATTTTTTAAAAGTTGAACAACATAAGCCTCTTGCTATAAGGAAAACAACTCACAGTATTTGTTTCCACTGCTACAATTTGAACTTTCCAATGAAAATTTAAAATTTTGAAAACTAGAATCTACCACTGTGAGCATGACAGCTTCCCACCACTTAAAGACTCTTCTGATGAGATAGATGGTGATACTAATAAATATGACTTTTTGATGTTGCATAATTAAATCTGAGAACATTTGTAAAATTTGCATAACTCAGTGAACCAATACTTTCCAAATGACCGAAGCATAATGATGAAAATGGTTTCAGATTTGCCATTGGGACCAACCTTTGAGAAACTATTTTACAATGAGTTTTGGTATGGTTTCAAAGAAGAATATTCAAATTTTCTAAAAAAGTTATTAAAATACATCTTTCTTTTCTAATTACACATCTGTGTAAGGGTGGACTTTCAACCACAACAGCATATCACAACAGATAGATATGGAAGCAGATGTGAGAATCCAGCTGACTCCTATTAAGCCAGACATTAAAGACATTTGCCAAGAATATAGAACAATGCCAAAATTGTCACTAAATATAGCTATTTTATTAAAAGTTATTTGTGCTAACATGTAATGTTTTATGATGCATTTTTAATATATGATACCTTCAGCTTCTTCTATGTTAGATTTTGACAGATATAATTCACAGAAACAAAAGCTCTATGGAACTCACAATAATTTTTAAGAGGATACAGGGTCCTGAGACCAAAACTTTGAAAGTTACAGCTCCACTTGTCTATCAAAACCTGAAATCTTAAACAGTTATGAAATCCATTCAGCCCTTATTTTAACATGTACTAAGTTCTTAGTATCTTCTAAGTATTTTACTAGCCTAAGAGGAGAAACACATGAAAATAATTAGAAAGCAATAGAGCGAAGAGATGTTGATATGGTTTGGATCTGTGTCCCCACCCAAGACCCGTGTTAAAATGTAATCCCCAGTGCTAGTGGTGGGGTCTGGGGGAAAGTGTCTGGATCATGGGGTCGATTTTTTATGAATGGTTTAACACCTTCACCCTTGGTTGCTATAGTGAGTGAGTTCTCATGAGATCTGGTCGTTTAAAAGTGTGTGGCTTTTAAACACTCTTCCCCAACTTTCTTCCTACTCCAGCCATGTGAAGTGCTGCTCCCCCTTTTTCTTCTACCATGATTGTAAATTTTCCTGAGGCCTCCCAGGAGCCAAGCAGATGCCAGCATCATGCTTCCTGTACAGCCCACAGAACCATGAGCCAATTAAACCTCTTTACTTTATAAATTACCCAGTCTCAGGTATTTATTTATAACAGCCCAAGAATGAACTAATACAAATGTGTTCTGGTGCAAGGAATGCCAAGAGAGAAGGTGTCGTGCATAAGAAGACATTCAAACAGTGTTCTTTGTATGAGCAGGAGTTCAACAAGAAGATGGAAAAAAAATTCTGAAATAGAATCTTCAGGTTTTTTTAGATGAGGTATCACTCTTTTAGATGTTGGTTTCAAACTCCTGGGCTCAAACGATTCTCCCCTCTTCAGCCTCCCAAAGTTCTAGGATTACAGGCATGAGCCACCATGCCTGGCCTTGAAATAGAATCTTTAAAAGCAGAGGTGTGGTGATAGGGACAGATCACTTTCAATTTCAGGTAACTGCAAGTAGTTAAGTCTAATTGGAGCAAAATACATGAATATAGGAAATGAGGGAATTGCATTCATTTAGAAAAAGTATATAGCAGAAGCCTCTGGTGTCCCATGGCACATTCCCTTGGGTGCACTTCTAATTCCTGCCACATCTGGAGCTCTCCTCAAGTTCAGACTCCTCCAGGGCTGGCAGCCCCCACCTCAAATGTGGATGCATTTCCCTACTCTCCGCTTTCTGCTTCTAGGTCTTCCCTGTCCCCTAGGAGCCTGCTCTGCCGACCCATAAGTTAAGGGCCATGGAGTACAGGAGCAGGTATGCTCCAGTCTCCTGTTGGTCCAATAGACCATTTTAGGAGGCATTCTATTGATACTCAGAGGTGCTGGTGGGAATAAAGACTCATCACTTACAGTGGCATTGATGATGCACTGTTCTACAGGCTTTTCCTCCTAACTTGCCTCTCCCTCACTCTCACTTCCTGGGATCACCGCCTGAATAAACTGCCTACACCTAAGTCACTGTCTCAATATCAGAGACAACCTAAAACTGTAGGTCTCCCATGTGTAGGCACCGTGCAAGTAGCTGAAGATGTAACAATAAACAAAGCCACGTCAGTCATACCTAGCAGCGAAATCTCTACCATGTTGGTGATGTGAATCTATTGAGTGATTTTAGGCAGGATAGTCATATATTAAAATTCTTTTTTTATCTTGCAAAGTATCATCCATTTCAACAAATGTATATACTGTAATTTGTATACATGGAGAAAATAACACTCATGTATCCTCGACCCACAGAAAGAAATAGGACATGAGCAGGGCCTTAGAAGATGCCTATGTGCACCTCGGTAACATGATCAGATTTTAGTTGTTAAAAGATCACTGTGGTAGCAGCGCATCTAATGGATTGGAGGAGGATCCCTGGAGACAATATACCCACTCACATTTTAAGCCTCAGCCTTAGCATCACTCTTCTGTAAAGTCTTTCCTGATGTCCAGGTTGAACTCTCTCCTTGCTGTCACTGATGAACTCTACTTTTTACCATGGCAATTCAAATCCTTTACAGCACTCATCTGGCTTTGCCTTTTTTGAAAAATAGCTTTATTGAGATGTAATTCGTATACCACACAAGTCACACTTTTGAAGTGTAAGATTCAGTGGTTTCTAATATATTAACAGATAGGTGCAAACTTTACCAGTCAGTTTTGAACATTTTTAAGAGGGAATAGGAATCCTGAGACCAAAAAGTTTCATCACCTCCAAAAAAAACCCCACATCCTTTAACTATCACCACCTTCCAACTCCCTCTTCTCCACCTATACTCTCAGACCTGGTAACCCCTAATGGACTTTCCATCTCTGTTGATTTCCCTCTTCTGGACCTTCATAGGAATGAAATTGTATAATATGTGAATTTTAGTTGCTGACTTCTTTCACTTACTACAATATTTTCAAAGTTTATCCAAGTTGTAGCATGTATTAGTACTTCAGTCCTTTCTAATGGCTGAATAATATTCCATTGGAGAAATATGCTATGTTCATTTAGCCATTTATCCAGTTATCAGTATTTGGATTATTTCCACCTTTTTGCTGTTATAAATACTTCTGCCATAAACATTTATGTACAAGTTTTTGTGTGGACATGTGTGTTTAAGTCTCATGTGTATATGCCTGGGAGAGAAATTATTGGGTCTTATGGTAACTCTGTATTTAATCATGTGGGGAATTACAAGGATGCTTTCCAAGGTGGCGATGCCATTTTACATTCCCACTAGCTGTGTATGAAGCTTCTACATTTCTCTACATCCTTGCCAACACTTGTATATCTGACTTTTTGAGCCTAGACATCCCAGTGGGTGTGAAGACTTCCCTTTTCAGATATAATGTAAACTCCAGGAAAATTGGAGTCAGATTTTACTCAACTTCACATTTCCAATGGTGAACATTGTGCTTTGGGTGTGGTAGGCGCTCCATGTTTTCAGTGATTCAGTGAGAACTGCACAGAGGACAGAAGTTGGAGAGAAGGATGATGGCAATTGTAAGGGAGAAGCAGAGAAGGATTCTGGGAAAGCAGAAAGCAGTTGGCTTTGGCAACCGGCAATGTTAGGGGTTAGGGTGAACATGGATTCCAGTTTGCTCCCAGTCTCTTCAATGCTGTGACTGGATGAGACTCTTCTACACTACTGCAGAACAGATATGTGGTTCTAACAGGGCATGAAGACTCCCCTCTAATCTGGGTGTGTAAGGCGATGTAAGGCACTCACTTCTTTGCCTTAGTTCACTCACCTGCACTATTACCTTCATACAGTTGTGGAAGACGTGCAGGATATTTGTTGTACATTGTTCTGTTTTGATTTTGATACTTATGTAGTCATGAGACATGAGGATATTTATCCCCATTTCAGAAAAAAAGAAAGAGAAACTCAAAAACCTCACACCTAAGTAGTGGTAGGGCTAAAGCTCCACCTGAAGTTTCTGACCTTGAGTAATGTTTTCTCTCCAACAAGAGGACGCTCCTGGATGACCTCTAAAGAGGGCTTTTTCTAACTGTATGTAAACTCGGGGCCTTGCCATAGGAATTGGCCAAAAAATATTGTTATAAGGCTAAGGAAAGTCCCTCTTAAATTAAGTGTTGACCTCAAATTAAGTAGCATCTTTTCATACCGATAGTTTTGGCCTTTCTTAAAGAAAAGGCTTCAATCTGTAATTGTGTAATTAAGGAGGAGGTCTGTTTGTTGGTGAAGCATGTGGCTCTGCAGCAAGGCAGACACAAGATGTATCTTGAAGATTTTCTCAATTGTGGATTCTATATTTCTGAGACATGCATATTTTGGAGATCTTCCTGACAAAGGTCATCAGAATAGCAAGGCATGTGGAAATAACTTGGCATGAGGAATGGATAAGGGAACTGATCATTGTTACTCTGGGGAAGAAAACAGAAACATAACTTGTGAGATAATAGAAAAAGACATCTTATAAAGGAGAGTGTTCTGTTATTCTCCACATAACATGAAAATGAACAAGTGAGAAATGACAAGAAGTAGGATTTGGTTAATTATAATAAAAACCATTTATAAGAAATAGGAAAATAAAATGGAATAATTGGCTTGGTAGTATACAAAGCTCTTCATCCATGGACATATTTAAGTAATCAATATCTCCCTGCCCCATTAGGGATGACATACCATGGATTTCCCCTCTGTAGTAATAGAGCTTTGTTACTCAGAGATCTCTCCAAGATCTCAGATTTGCTGACCTTAAGTACAACTTGCTCTTTTGATAATGTCAATGGGTTTGTATTCTATGTTTTTCAATACAGTATTTCTCTTGCAAGCTGGCTCTCTCTCTCTTACCTTTCATCTATTTGTTAATTTTTCACACTTCCAGTCAGTCACACAGGCTTAAAAAGTGAACTGTCTTTAACTCCTCTGCTATCTTTTTCTTCTTTCCCCAAATCAAAGTGGTCACTACACTCTTCTATCAATTCCGTCTCTGGAGTATCTGGTTGTTCCTCTTTTCCAACCCTAGTTCAGTCTTGAAGGAATACAATCTCCCTACTGGTCACCCCACTTTGAGGCTCTCTTGTTTGTTCTTCATCTTATTTGCCACATGGATATATGGCAGCCCTCTGCTAACTTTCCTAAAACACTACTCTAATAAATTCATTTTCTTATTTACAAATTTTCATTCAGCCCATTGACTACCAAATAAAGTCTTAGTACTTCCACCCTTCAAACAACATTTTCAGCCCGATATCTCATTGGTACCAACACTTACTCATGTTTCATGTAAACTGGTTACTTATCAGTCTGCCATATTTACAATTTCATGATAACATTACACTTACCTGTCACTTCTCTCCACTGAAGCATTATTTGTTTTTCAGCACCTAGGTTACATGACAGTGCTTTAAAATGTTTTTGTAGCTTTCCTGAGCTCCTAATTTGCTGGGATTCTTTTTGCTTCTAAAATCTTAAAATTCTTATAAATATTTCTACTATTCAGTCTTCTACTGATAAATGTTATTCTGTCACTAGGAAATGCCTTTTTCTCATTCATAGTTCCTTGAGAATGAAAGCTATGACTTCCTCATCTTGTGCTTAATGGTCTCTGTTCAATAATTGTTTGATAGATGTTTAAGAAACTAATCACTGACTGAATGAGTGAACAAATACACAAGTGACATTAACTACTAATGGCCTTTATAAAAAACAATGTAGGGGGAATGCAGTGTGATGGGGAGTCCTTACTTTTCTTGGATGACTCTGGTCATCATTTAATTTGACATTTGGAAAATCCATGGCATGTAAGAGAAACAGGACAAAAATGTTGATGATTGAGGACAAATTCCTCACTATACCCATAGAACCAGTTCCATGTTTTGTTTTACTGAAAATTTGTCCAGAGTATAATATTCTCATTTTAGAGGAAGGTCATCAAAACTTGACACGGTTCTTTATTGGACTATGTTAATACATATCCTAATCACCCTCCTAATAATAACAACAGTAACAACATCAAAAAGCAATCTAGTGCCTTAAAAATGAAGCATCAAGAACCTTGAGCTCCCTTGTAAGGGGCTAGAGGTTAGTAAGCATCTTAGGCTGAAAACCCTCTGCAGAAGGTAAACACTCCAATGAAGCCTCAGGGTCTCTCAGAACCATTTTAAACTATCCCATTTGTTTCCTTGCAGAAACGTAAATACGGTTTAAATTGAAACCGTTTTTATTTTACCTTCCTTTCTTTTGTAGCACTTACTGCTAACCAAGCCGACTGTGCTGATCTGGGGTCAACACTAATACAAAGTAGCAAACTATAGATGAAAAAAACTCCTGCAGATGAAAGTTTAAATAAATATAGACTTGTGTTTTCATTCTAAAGACTAGGAGGGGAAATGTCTGTGAAGAAGAAAGTCAAGGGTTTTCAAATTTGGGAATTTAACCATTCTAGTTCCTGATGACGATGGTGAAATAATTTTGAGTTCCAGATAATGCTTGGGTTCCATCTCGCCCAACTTGTCAACTTAAAAAATACATTAATATTTCACTTTGTATAGTTTTCCCAGAGGAATGAGAACTTTTAACAAATTTTCATTATTTTTGTATGTAATCTTTAATATAAAAAGGATGGTTGTAGAATTTTTGCTTACTATAAGATTTATAAATCGGTATTTAATCTCAATATAAACACTTTTACCTTTAAACATACTGAAAAAAATTTTGTCATTTTAAAATTTCTGTCCTTTCATAACTGTTATATTATAGCTTAAATATTGTGAATATCTTGTTACCTTTTTTGGGTATCATTCTTTGCAATATTAAAGAAAAGACTTTATCAAATTCTTCTAAGTACATTTTCTGAACCCTTCTTTGTTTATCAATTGGACTGGTCACTAGATGGCACCAGCAGCTAAGCTGGCGAACAAAAAATCTTTGTTAAAATCTGCACTGCCAACATTTGGCAAGGGTTGTCATTATCACGACTTGGAAGCATTTATTTTCATGAAAAGCCAATAAAGTTAGAAAAATAATTTTGCTCTCTGAATTTGTTGCAATTATAGGCATATATTTTTAAGCAACCTACTGCCCAGTTTTAATATTCATTATATGTACATAGTCTCTATTTCTTTCAGGCAATTAGAAAAATGACTAACAATCTCCAGCTATCAAAGGTCCAGTAGTCATTGATAAATTAGTAGATACAAATTGTCAGAATAATTCTAGCCAAAAAGCACACTTAATTTACTGAATTTGTCAGATAACCCACTCTTCTTCTTCCTCCTAAAGTGGTTTCTTAATCCTGGGGACTATTTGGATTTTACCTCCGCTCCAGTCCTCTGAGTGATGGTGGGATGTGGCAGGCTATGTTGATGTGCACATTTAGACGAAAGTGCCATGTGCACACACTGCAACTCTTCTATTTCCATGCTACTTGTGTTTGCTGTGGACGAAAGGGATATGATTCATTTAAGAAACCAATCCAAGAGCCTTAGTCTGGAATTATTTCTAGAAATCTATATAGGGTCAAACCTTTATGTATTCATAAGTTACTTTCCATTTCCCTGAGACTTTCTGTAATTGTCATCTAAGGTATTCTGCCTTATCTTAGAGAACTATCTCCACAGGTGAGGTTCATCACTTGCCCCATTCATACTCAGAAACTACATCTCACTCAACATTATTTCCCACTAGTGTCCATCTTGAATACTTTAATTCTGTTAGCTAGATATTCTAAAAATGCCATACCCAGTCTTTCCTCTTTGCCTTTGCCTGGACGTCTTGTCTCTTCTCTCCACCAGTACAAACACAGCCATTGCTTTAAGATCCATCTCCTTGAAACCTGTCACATCTCTCTCATGTGGTATTTTATTTTGTCTTCATTTTCATAGGACTTCGATTTTGTACTAAATTACACAACCTAGCACACTGGTTAAAAATTCAGCATGTATGTTACAAGCACCTATTTATTATCTCCAGGTGCTGTGCTGAGTGATGAGGACAGAGCGGTGAACAAGAGAGCATAGCCCCCTCCTCACAGGGCTTAGGGTCTCACAGGAAAACAGATCCTAGAAGGGTAATTTACACAAAGGGCATAATGGGGGAAGTTGAGGCTGTTATGGCTAATCTAGCCAAAAGTTTATAAAATGCCTCTCTGGGAAAGGTATATACTAAGCAGAGATTTAAAGGAAGAGTAAAAGGTAGTTAGATGTGAGTTGGGATAGCAAAGGAAAAAAAGTTCCAGGAAGAGGAAACAATATGTGGAATGGCTTAGGGAAATACAGACCATAGCATACCTAGTAATTGAAAAAGTGTCAGTATGGCTATAGCATATTGCATTTCTCATGGGGGTTGGTTGGGAACAAAAAGAATAGGACACGTTTAGAGTTTATCCCAAGCACGGTAGGATGCCTTGGGATTGGCATGGTTGCTGTTTTGAAGGAAACCTCTGTCTTGAAGTACAATGAATGAATTGCAGGCAAATAAGTGATAAGAAGACCAATGGGTAGGTTATTGCAGTGGTCCATGCAGAAGGTGATGGTGGTTTGCATTAATATTTGGGCAGTGGAGATGCTAAGGAGTGAGGGTTCATAGATACACTGAAGAGGGGGAAGAAATAGGGTATGGTGACTGCTTGAGTGTGATGGTGAGGGAAAGCCCTCAAAACTGACCTTAAAATTTTTGCTAGTCTAGGACTGGATGAATTGTGTTTTCATTTACTTAAATAGAAACATGGCTAGGGAAGTAGGTTTGAGGGTGAAAGATGATTAGTTCAGTTTTCCTCGTGATAATTTAGAAGTGCCTAGGAGACATACACATAGAGACAACCTAGTAACAAGCTGGATCTACTGAGATGAATCCCAGAGAAGAAGTCTGGAATGAAGGTACATAATTGGGAATTATCGGCATATAAGATATAACACTGAGTGTTTTAGGATGTGTATAGTCCCCTTGAAATCGCATGCAAATTGTCATGTGCCTGTGTGTGTCTGTGAATGTTTATTCTTGAAAAATGGTTCCCACTGTTCATTAGAAACTCAAAAGAGGGAGAGAATCTGAAAGCTAAGGACAGAGCTTTGAGGAGTACTAGAATTAAAAGATAAGGCTGGGCATGGTGGCTCACACCTGTAATCCCAGCACTTTGGGAGGCCGTTGAGGGCAAATCACCTGTGGTCAGAAATTTGAGACCAGCCTGCCCAATATGGTGAAAACCGTTTCTACTAAAAATACAAAAATTAGCCGAGTGTGGTGGTGGACACCTGTAATCCCAGCTACTTGGGAGGCTGAGGCAGGAGAATCACTTGAACCTGCGAGGCAGAGGTTGCAGTGAGCCAAGATTGCACCACTGCACTCCAGCATGGGCAAGAGAGTGAGGTTCTGTCAAAAAATAAATAAATAAACAAGTAGAAAAGGCTCATCTAATAGAGAAGATTGAGACAGGACCATCAGGGAGACGGGAAGGAAACACTAAGGCAATCGGGAAGGAGGGGGCGTGGGGTGGGGGAGCGCTCAATGGTGTCAAGTGCTGCAAGGAGGTTAGAAAAAAGAATAACATTACAAATTTCCAACAGTTTTGCAAAATCATTTTCATATTTTGCTTTGGTCAAAGATATTACAGTGGAGCAGTTGTGACAGGTGATGAGAGTAATACAGAGAGCAGGGAAAATTATCTCAAGACATCTAGATGTGGAGGAGAGAAAGGGCAGGAGATGAAAGGAGAATGGATCAAGATAGGGTTTATTTTATTTTGTTTTGTTTTCACTTTTGAGAGAGGGTATATCCCTCTTCACCCAGGCTGGACGGCAGTGGTGCAGTCATAGCTCACTGTAGACTCAAACTCCTGGGCTCAAGCAATTCTTTCTCCTCAGCCTCCTGAGTAAGTAGGACTACAGGCATGCAACACCACACCTGGTTAATTCCATTTATTTATTTTTGTAGAAATGGGGTCTTGCTTTGTTGCCTGGGCTGATTTCAAACTCCTGGCCTCAAGTGATCCTCCCTCTTCGGTTTCCCAAAGTGCTAGGATTACAAGCATAAGCCACCATGCCTGGCCAGGATATGGCTTTTTAAAGAGGAGAGATACTTCATCAAATATATAAACACTTGAGAAGAGGCCAAGAGAGAGAGAAAGGTTGGGAGACAGAGGAGAGAGAAGGGTTATTGATCAAGGGAGGTCCCCGGGGAGCTGGCACCCAGAATACAGAAGGAAGATTGCTTTTACCAAAGAGGAAGGATCCCTCTTCCACTAAAAGAGAAAGAAAAAAGGAAGGATAGAAATAGATAAGTAGCTATAGCAGCATGAGTTTCCACAGCTGATAATTAGGGAGCCGGAATTTGAATGCAGATAGTCTGGTTCCAGATGCTGCACTTGTAATCACTATTTCATGCACTCTTAGTTCTGAGTGTTGCCTGTCAACTCAGCAAACACTTGTTATCTAGGCCTGGAATGAAAACTACCACCATTTCTGTAGAGTAGGTGTTTCTTTCCAGCAGCCCCTGAATTTAACTGTGAAATTTCACCCCAATTCTCACACCAATTCACCATTTCATTTCATTTATTCAACAGGTATTCATTGAGAGCCTGTTCTATTCTTACCTCTAGGGATCAGATGATCATCTTGAACAAATAAAGCACTGCCTTCTTATCATCGTATAATATAGTGAGAGAACCCAACATCATCATAATAATCTCTCCGATAAATGTAAGGGGACAATGTGGTTATTGCTATGAAAGAAAAGCACATTGTGTTCTCAAAGCCTCCAACAGAAGGACTGGATTCAATTTGGGCTTTGGAAAAGGCTTCCCTGAAACAGTGACTTTGAGTTGGCTAGTCATTGATGGGTTAATCAGTCTTAATTGGTGAAAGGGAGGAGGAGAGAGAAAGAATCCTTGGCAGAGAGAACAATACTGAGAAGAGGCTATAGCCATGGGAGCAAAAGAAAGCCACTGTGGACATGGGAAGGGGGTGTTGTCTGTGGTGAGACTGAACAGTGAGAAGGCAGCTAGGACACCCAGGGTTCTGGGAGCTGGATCAAAGAACTGAAAGGTTATAAGCAAGGAGAAGGGAGGTACTGATGATGCATGATTAGATGGACATTGTAAAAGATGACCCTGTCTAAAAAGATGATGGAAAGCAAGGCAGAGGCTAGCTAAGTGGCTCCAGCAACAGTCCGCATTAGAAAATGCTAGCCTGAGCTAAGAAGCAGGAAAGGGAGAGTATAGATTTGACAGATGTTTTAGAGTTAGTGGGGGATATGAAATGACATTAAGAGAAAGGTGTTTTGAACAACGTGAGGAGTTTTGAGGTAATGTTCAGCGTATAACATGTTAGTTTCCAGCTCAAAGCCAAGGAGATTTATATAAACCGTTCCACTCTGATGACAGAAGGCATTCATAGTGGGCATTTTATCCAACAGAGTTTACAGACACATTATAGAATGCTCTTCCATTGGAATAGAGCCATACCCCAGCATTTCCTATGTGGTATAGATTTGTGTGATATAAAACAACAGCAATAACTACAGCATTTTCAGTTAATGGATTCTTTATGGTTGAGGAAGAAAACCCAGTAAAGATCAAGTTATGAGATTATTGTCAATCGATCCAGAACTTTATGCAATTTGTAGACTAATTTAGATATCAGGAATTGATCAGTCTTGTATAACTAGAATGAATAAAGGACAATGTGGGGTTTAAAAGTGAACAACTTAAAACGAAGAAAGTCTGACTGTAAGGATCCTAGACTCAGTGTGGTCCAATAGAACTGTCTGCAAAGACAGAAATCTTCCATATCGTGCTGTCCAACACAATTGGTACTAGCCACATGTCATTATGGAGTAATTTAAAGATGGTTAGTGTGTCTGTGAAACTAAATTTACAATTTTTATTTTAATACATTTAGATTTAAATGTAAATAGTTTATGTGGCTAATAGTGGTTTAATAGAGAACAAACATCTAGACCAATACCACGATAAGAAAAGTACACAAGCCTCCGTTGGCTAAAAGTTTCATTGGTAATCCAGTTAATACCAGAATTGCACTCTCATCATTTATTATTTGAAACATATAATTGTGTTTAAGTTAACTGTTAATAATTTTACGTGACTGCAAGCTTTCATAACCCATTGCCATACCTAACTCATTATAATTGTTTGGAAAGTGTTAGATGGAATGAATTCTAATAAATGAAAAAATGCTATAAAGCACTTGGCATTGTGATTGCTAAATACCGAGAGTTCAATAAATATTAACTATTATGATTTATTTATAATGTCCAAGTAAACTTATAGTCCATTTTGTGAAGTCATGAGTTAAGTCATGCTTTAAAAAGAAGAATCGGAACTGGCCAGACCACCTCAATACGTTCTCTGCTGCAGTTCTGTGTCCTTTCCCTTAAAAAGCTCCAGGAAATCCCTCCTTCCCAGAGAGCACGGCCTGATTCCCACTTAACTGAGAACAGCTTCACTGAGAGAGGTGTCTCCGTGCATGGTCTCTCTTGGTATTCTCTAATTTGAATTGAATGTTGTTGTAAATGTATAAACAGTACCCTTATAATTGTATGTACCAAAGGAAAATAAGAATACTAGCTAGATCAGATTAACTGCCAGCTTCTATCCAACCTGTTTAGGATAACAGCACAAGGAATATGCTATCTGGCATATGAGGGAGCACCCTGAACAGTGGTCAGGAGGGACTGCCTCATGCAGCTTTTCTTTTCCACTCTTCTAAGTTTGTTGATTATTTTTCAAGTCATAAAATAAATCCCTAAACTCTTCCCACAGGCTTTCCTGTTGTGGAAAGGATTCTAGGAAAGGATGCCAACAGGCCAGATGTCATCTTTTTTGGTGGGCTGTACACATCAGACTGGACTTGCCTTAAATGAGGTCAGTTGGCAAAGGATTGACAAGAGATCATCATTTCCGGAGCATCTGCCCCTAAGCTGGGAGCTGTACTAGGTGCTCAAAGTTTATTACAGCTAGAGAAACTGAGGACTTGCCATTATGAGTTTGGGGAAGAAACAGGGAAATAGTAAGGAAAAGAGAGTTCACCTGAAAAAGATGAGGGAGAGAAGCCAAATTGTCCTCTTCCCTTGGTTTGATTCCGAACTTTGCAAGAGTGGCTCTGTTGATGTGCTGGACTGGATAATGCCTTGTCGCTGGGGAAGTGGGGGTCTGTCCTATGCACTGTAGGATATTTAGCAACATCTCTGGCCTCCATTTATTAAATCCAGAAGTAGTACCCCTCCCCCAATTCATGACAATCAAAAGTGTTTCCAGACATTACCAAATGTCTCCTGGAGGGTAAAATAGCTCCTGGTTCTGAACCACTGGTTTATTGAAGTAGCACTGGAAATGCACATGACTTGTGGGCCATGTGCTGAGTGACACAGACAAATAAAATGAGGACAGTGATCAAAAGGAAGTTTTCTTTGTCCTTATTTTGATAAAAGAAAAAGTCTCAGAGGCATAGTGAGGACGAAGCAGCAAAGCACATCTTAGAAACAGTTCATGTAATCAGGAATTTGTTCTTACATAGAAAATGGAGAGAAAGCAAGCAGCCTGCTCTTAGACCGAGGGCAGAACTGGAGCCTAAAAGACAAAAGCCTAACCATTGCTGAGCCCCAGATGTGTTTGTTGAGTCTACAAAGTAGACTCGTCTTCAAGCTGTGTTCTAGCTAATTCTGTACCGTTTTCACAGAAGCAGTTCTTAAAATTTGTTCTTCTGGGGGCAGTGGCGGCTTGCTGTATTATGCTCTCCAGACTTAAGGTTATGCAGCAACACTTCCCTTTATTGCTCACCACCAATTCAGGTAATAGCATCATCTCTACTTTAAAAGTTTACCCTAACAAGAAAATAAATCCCTAGGGAACTTTTATTATATAGTGTCAGTTCCTACATAATACTATATCTCGTAAGTGTAATGGATAACAATCCCAAAGCTGGCTATTTAGCTCAAGATTGGAGAGACCTTAGCCTTTAAATAAAATATGCAATAAAAAGATTTAGAAAGTCTTAGAAAGAAATCTGCTATATTTATTTTAAATGCAGATTTAAAACATGTGTGTATATAAAACATTTTATGTGCAGAAAACTTTAACTTAAAAAGTTAACAATAGATAAAATGATTATGCCTTTATTTTCCTTTTCTCCATTATAGATTCAGACAATCCTGTTTGCCAAATGCCCAACAAGAAAAGAGCAGTTATACAGAACTTGTGGTAGAAGGAGGGAAACTGAGGATCTTAGAAATCTCTGTCTGATGACTAACTGCTACCAGTCAGAGTATGGAGAGTTGGACACTTCACCACTCAGGTATGGAAGGTGAAGGGCATGTTTTTATCCTACTAATTGCTTCTTCTTCTTCTTCTTCTTCTTTTTTTTTTTTTTTTTTTTTTTTTTTTTTGAGACGGAGTCTCACTCTGTCGCCCAGGCTGGAGTTCAATGGCAGGATCTCAGCTCACTGCAAGCTCCACCTCCCGGGTTCATGCCATTCTCCTGCCTCAGCCTCCCGAGTAGCTGAGACTACAGGCGCCTGCCACCTTGCCCGGCTAATTTTTTGTATTTTTAGTAGAGACGGGGTTTCACCATGGTCTCGAACTCCTGACCTCGTGATCCACCCGCCTTGGCCTCCCAAAGTGCTGGGATTACAGGCGTGAGCCACCGTGCCCGGCCTGCTTCTTTTTTAAAAGAATTGCTGTTTTTGGATACATTGAAATCAAAGTTTCAATCTCAGGTCAACAGAAGTCTGAAAATAACAGCAAGAAAGAAATGAAAAAGAATCTCCCACAGAGGTATGTTATAGCATTTCCCTGCAAGTCTTTTAACACAGGGTGGATGAACGTCTCTCTAGCATTATGTGAATGGGAGGCTGCCTAAAGGAAGGGATATGGGTTGGACAATCTGGGGACTCCCTCAGCCAATTTAGAAAATTCTCTCTTTTTTTCAATGGTGTGAAATGGAAGGAAATGAAGAGTATGGGGAAGAATCCTCAAGAGATTGCAAGCTCTGATCAAGTGTGCTCCTAAAGGGAAACATTAAAGACAATCTTCAAAACAAACAAAAAACAAATAAAAAGCCGATTCTGAAAGTCCATATTAAATTCCTATTTATAGATACTAATAGATGGTAGCTCATGGAGTTAGGGCAAATAGAGGTGCTTAGGAAAGGTCTGTTCCTATCAGAAAAGGTGTGATTTGAAATATTATAATTTAATTTTAACCTAATGCCCTTCATGCAAATATCTTCCACCACCTTCTCTAAACTCAGAGCTCCCTAGTATAAACAGTTTTCTGTGCTTGTTATAGTAGAGTTACCTCAGGTCTCCAGGTCTCACTGGCCCAGGGAGGACAACAAAGCCATTGCCAAACAAAGATACAGTAACCCCCAGAATGCTCATTCTATTAAATTCCTCCCATCTGATTGAGAGGACATTGGGGAATCTCCTTTGTCCTCCTGAAAACCATGATGCTCTATGCCCACGCTGTATGGAATGTACTATTTTCTCTTTAACTACTAATACACTGTTCCCTGATCACTGCATTGGCAGCCTTGAGCTCTAAGTTTTCTTTCCTAGAGCTTTTAAATTTTTTATTTCTTTGACCCAAATTTTACTAGAGATTCTAATTCCAGATTAAGGGCCTTGACTTCAGTAACCAGATTTAACAAATAAAATACTGGATGCCCTATTAAATTTGAATTTTAGGTAAACATTGATTTTT
>NW_016804965.1:1938708-1943882 GCF_001698545.2 Rhinopithecus bieti
AAAAATTTTTTTTTTTTTTTTTTTTTTTTTTTTTTTTTTTTTTTGGTATAGGTATGTCCCAAATATTGAATGGGTTATACCTCACTAAAAAAAAAAAAAAGAAAGAAAAGAAAAAAAAGAAAAAAATATTTCTTGTTGATCTGAAATTCAAATGTAACTGGGCAGCCTGTGTTTTATATGGCAAGTCTACCCAACACCTCAGCTGCACTCAAAATGGCCTTTGTTTTTGTCCTGAGTGAATATTTTCAACCCGCCTTTCCAGAGGAGCACACACCCATCAGGTACAATATTAATGAGTTAGGGCATAGCCTTTACACTCAAATGGCCCACACGATCTTTGTCCCTGGTGTTTAAAAAGCCTAAGTATACCAGTCATCCTGCATAGAAGCAGAATCCGATATAACTCCCTTCTGTTGTGTTCTTAGATATCTGCATCCATATTTTAATTCAATGAAACTAATGCTCTGTCTGAAATTATTACATTTATTACTATAACTAAAAGTAAATTCTAAATAGAGTAGTAATATTTTATTTAAAAGTAATAACATCAGAGGACTTAATTCATTATGTCAAATCCTAAGTAGGAGGGTTTGCCTAATTCATTGCTTGATGTTGCTTTAAAATTCTCCCTTTGATTGTAATAGTGGATTAGCAGCATGTTGAATATAAAATTCCCAAAAAAGGTGCCTAGTGAATGACTCTATAGTAAAAAGGTAGCATAGAAATAATGTAAAATATTATGAAAATGTTCTATTGGTGAAATTAGCAATTGAAATAAAGGGCATCCTTTATTCCATAAACATTTATATATTTGATTAATTTACACACTAATTCTTCTATTGCATATATTAAAGTAAGAAATGTCTAATAGGGGGAAGTTTGGGGGTCAAGATAATAGGTTGAGCACATGCTTCTAATTCTCTCTCTAGACATCTTTAGCAATAAAGTTAGGGTTTTCTTAAAACAGGCATAAACCCCCAAGGATGAGGAAAACAGGACAGAGAACAAAAACAAAAAACTTGGAGCTGGAAAACAGAAAGACAAGTGGTAACTGGCTCAGCAGAGCCTAGGAAACTGAGAGTGGAGAAAATTAAAGACCAACCTGATTTATATCAGAGAATTCTCAAAAGCCTCTGTGATGCTTAATTGTATATGTCAATTAGACTGAGCTAACGGATGCCCAAATAACTGGTACAACATTTTTTCTGGGTGTGTCTGGAAGAGATTAGCGTTTGAATCGGGGGACTGAGTCAGGAAAATTCCTCTCACAAATGCAGGTGGACATTACCTCCCCTTGAGGGCCTAGATAGAACAAAAAAGTGGGGGAAAAGCTAATTTGCTCTTTCTTTTGGGGCTGGATATCCCTCTTCTGTCCTCAGACATTCAAGCTGCAGGTTCTCAGACCTTTGTTCTCTGGGCTTGCACCAGCAGACTTTTCTCCCAGTTCTCAGGTCTTTGGGCTCAGAATGAATTTTATCACCAGCTTCCCTGGGACTCCAGCTGGCAGATGGTGGATCATGGGGTTTCTGAGATTTCATAATCACATGAACCAATTCCCATAATAAACTTCTTTTTATATATCTGTATATGTCCTATTGGTTCCGTTTCTCTGGAGAATCTTGACTAACAGAGTCTCCGAACCTGTCAGTTCTAGGTATCTAGAGATGATGAAAAGAGAGACTTAGGTATCTAGAAATGATGAAAAGAGATGATGAAAAGAGAGACTTAAATAAGATTGGGTAAAAGAGCAGATAGTGTCATGCCTACTCCAAGACACTGAGAAACTGCATGTGTATGTCAGCATAAGTTTACAAGTTGATTCTATGGAGATAGTAAAGTGTGGGTGTGGTGAGGTCTCTGTACATGGGACCTTAGGGCTGGGTGCCCTATGAAAAATAAAGAAAATGACTATATGTATGCTGAATAAAAATACTGAAGACCTCTCATCTCAACCGTTTGCTCTATTCAGTTCCCCAAACACTACCACCCTTTTATTTACCTGAAATATCAAAAAATTCCTCTCTAGTGACCAGCACAAGGAAATTGTCTAAAGAGCTAACATCAGGAGTTTTCCAAGAGCAGCCCACACTGATCACACTGTAGTTAATCTCAAAGTTAATATGCCCAGGTGCTCAGATCTTCAAGTCACTTTTTTAATTTCCTACTTTTGATAGTGAGTAGACCAGCAAGGATGTCCAGATATTTCTAGAACGAACACCTCCACATGCAAGAGAACAAGACATACTCACTGAAGAAAAAGAAAACAAACTAAAAAGAATTTGGAAGAAATAAATTATTTTAGGGGAAAAATTAAAATTCTGTCATTAACTACATAAATATAAATCTAACCTATAGTGACAGAAAGCAGATCAGTCATTGCCTGAGACCAGGGTAAAGGTGGAGAATTTGACTGGAAGATGATGGAAATGTTCTATATCTTGATTATGGAGGTGGTTACCCTATGGTAGACATTGGTGAAAACTCATTTAATGATATATTTAAAATTGATGCATTTTATTATATGTAAATTATTTCAATAAAGTTTATTTTTTAATCCTTTTGTTAATGACTAACATCCTAAAAAGATAAGAGAAGTTATTGAGTCCATGAAACAAGAATAAGATGCCACTTTTAATAAAAGGGATGATTCAGAAAATAAAGAATGCTTTGAAATTAAAAAATCAAAATGCAAAAATAAAATGTTGATAAAATCTCCCAGAAAGTAAAGCAAGAAATAATGAAACAGAAAAAAATAGACAATTAAATAAACTTTTAGAAATTCTAGTATCCCAATAAAAGAAATTACAGAAAAAGACAATATAGAAAATAAAGAGAAACAAATCATCAATAAAATAACTCACAAAAACAACCTAGACCCGAAAGACATAAATTGACAGTTTGAAAGTATCTACAAAGTGCCCAACACAGTAACATTTGAAAACTTTGAATAAAAATTGACCTACAACAAAGGCCATCATTTTGAAATTTCAGAATTGTGAGGGGAAAGCAAGATTCTATAAGTTTCTAGGGAAAGAGAAAAAATATCAAAAACAAAGGATCTGGGATTAAAATTATTTTGGATTTCTCAAGAACAGTGGAAGCAAGAAAACAATGGAACAATACACTCAAAATTTTGTAAAGACGTTATTTCTAATCCAGATTCTATACCTATCCTAACAATCAATATGAGAGTTGCGGGGTCCATTCCAAGATGGCCAAATAGGAACAGCTCCTGTCTGTAGCTCCCAGCGTGATCGATGCAGAAGATGGGTGATTTCTGCCTGGTTCCTCTCATTGGGACTGGTCATAAAGTGGGTGCAGCCCACGGAGGGCAAGCTGAAGCAGGTTGGGGCATTGCCTCACCCAGGAAGCACAGGAGTTGGGGGATTTCCCTTTCCTAGCCAAGGGAAGCCATGACAGACTGTACCAGGAATATTGGGTCACTGCCACCCAAACACTGTGCTTTTCCAATGGTCTTAACAAACAGCACATCAGGAGATTGTATCCTGCACCTAGTTCAGTGGGTCCCATGTCCATGAAGTCTTGCTCAGTGCTAGCGCAGCAGTCCGAGATCAAACTGCGAGGCTGCAGCCTGGTTGGGGCAGGGGCGTCTGCCATTGCTAAGGCTTGAGTAGGTAAACAAAGTGGCTGGGAAGCTCGAATAGGGGGTAGTTCGCCACAGCTCTGTGAGGCCTGCTTGCTTCTGTAGACTCCACCTCTGGGGGCAGGGCATAGCTGAACAAAAGGCAGCAGAAACTTCTGCAGACTTAAACGTCCCTGTCTAATAGCTCTGAAGAGAACAGTGGTTCTCCCAGCATGGCGTTTGAGCTCTGAGAATGGACACACTGCCTCCTCAAGTCAGTCCCTGACCCCTGTTTTGCCTAACTGGGAGACACCTCCCAGTAGGAGCTGACTGACATTTCATACAGCTGGGTGCCCCTCTGAGATGAAGCTTCTAGAGGAAGGATCAGGCAGCAGTATTTGCTGTTCTGCAATATTTGCTGCTCTGCAGCCTCCACTGGTGATATCCAGGCAAACAGGGTCTGGAGTGGACCTCCAGCAAACTCCAACAGACCTGCAGCTGAGGGACCTGAGTGTTAGAAGGAAAACTAACAAACAGAAAGGAATAGCATCACCATCAACAAAAAGGACATCCACACCAAAACCCCATCTGTAGATCACCATCATCAAAGACCAAAGGTAGATAAAATCACAAAGATGGGGAGAAACCAGAGCAGAAAAGCTGAGAATTCTAAAAACCAGAGTGCCTCTTCTCCTCTAAAGGATTGTAGCTCCTCATTAGCCATGGAACAAAGCTGGATGGAGAATGACTTTGATGAGTTGACAGAAGTATGCTTCAGAAGGTCAGTAATAATAAACTTCTCTAAGCTAAAGGAGGATGTTTGAACCCATCATGAGGAAGCCAAAAACCTTGAAAAAAGATTAGACTAATAGCTAACTAGAACAAACAATGTAGAGAAGATCTTAAATGACCTGATGGAGCTGAAAACCATGGCACAAGAACTATGTGATGCATGCACAAGCTTCAGTAGCCGATTTGATCAAGTGGAAGAAATCCCCTTGAACACAATCTCTGATAAGTGACTAAAGATCAAATTAATGAAATGAAGTGAGAAGAGAAGTTTAGAGAAAAAAGTGTAAAAAGAAATGAACAAATCCTCGAAGAAGTATGGTACTATGTGAAAAGACCAAATCTATGTTTGATCGGTGTACCCGAAAGTGACGGGGAGAATGGAACCAAGCTGGAAAACACCTTCAGGATATTATCCAGGAGAACGTTCCCAGCCTACTAAGGCAGGCCAATGTTCAATTTCAGGAAATACAGAGAACACCACAAAGATACTCCTCAAGAAGAGCAACCACAAGACACATAATTGTCAGACTCACCAAAGTTGAAATGAAGGAAAAAATGTTAAGGGCAGCAAGAGAGGAAGGTCAGGTTACCCACAAAGGGAAGCCTATCAGACTAACAGCGGATCTCTCAGCAGAAACTCTACAAGCCAGAAGAGAGTGGGGGCCAATATTCAACATTCTTAAAGAAAAGAATTTTCAACCCAGAATTTCATATCCAGCCAAACTAAGTTTCACAAGTGAAGGAGAAATAAAATCCTTTACAGACAAGCAAATGCTGAGAGATTTTGTCACCACCAGGC
>NW_016804965.1:1945694-1963072 GCF_001698545.2 Rhinopithecus bieti
ATCTTTGACAAATCTGGCAAAAACAAGAAATGGAGAAAGGATTCCCTATTTAATAAATGGTGCTGGGAAAACTGACTAGTCATATGTAGAAAGCTGAAACTGGATCCCTTCCTTATACCTTATACAAAAATTAATTCAAGATGGATTAAAGTCTTAAATGTTGGACCTAATACCATAAAAACTTTAGAAGAAAACCTAGGTAATACCATTCAGAACATAGGCATGGTCATGGACTTCATGACTAAAACACCAAAAGCAATGGCAACAAAAGTCAAAATAGACAAGTGGGATCTAACTAAACTAAAGAGCTTCTGCACAGCAAAAGAAACCACCATCAGAGTGAACAGGCAACCCACAGAATGGGAGAAAATCTTTGTAATCTACCCGTCTGACAAAGGGCTACTATCCAGAATCTACAAAGAACTTAAGCAAATTTACAAGAAAAAAAATCAAACAACCCCATTAAAAAGTGGGCAAAGGATATGAACAGACACTTTTCAAAAGAAGACATTTATGCAGCCAACAGACACATGAAAAAATGCTCATCATCACTGGTCATCAGAGAAATGCAAATCAAAACCACAATGAGATACCATCTCACACCAGTTAGAATGGTGATCATTAAAAAGTCAGGAAACAACAGATGCTCGAGAGGATGTGGAGAAATAGGAACGCTTTTACACTGTTGGTGGGACTGTAAACTAGTTCAACCATTGTGGAAGGCAGTGTAGCGATTCCTCAAAGATCTAGAACTAGAAATACCACTTGACCCAGAGATCCCATTACTGGGGATATACCCAAAGGATTATAAATCATGCCACTATAAAGACACATGCACACATATTTTTATTGCAGCACTATTCACAATACCAAAGACTTGGAACCAACCCAAATGTCCATCAATGATAGACAGGATTAAGAAAATGTGGCACATATGGACACAGGGTGGGGAACATCACACATCAGGGCCTGCTGGGGGTGGGGAGAGGGGTGAGGGATAGCATTAGGAGATATACCTAATGTAAATGACAAGTTAACAGGTACAGCACACCAACATGGCACATTTATACGTATGTAACAAACCTGCATGTTGTGCACATGTACCCTAGAACATAAAATAAAAAAAACCAAACAAACAAAAAAAGAAAATGTGGTACATATACACCATGGAATACTATGTAGCCATAAAAAAGGAAGAGTTCATGTCCTTTGTAGGGACCTGGATGAAGCCGGAAACCATCATTCTGAGCAAACTATTGCAAGGACAGAAAATCTAATACTACATGTTCTCACTCACAGGTGGGAATTGAACAATTAGAAGAAAACTTGCACAGAGGGTAGGGAACATCACACACCAGGGCCTGTCATGGGGTGGGAGTATGGGGGAGGGATAGCACTAGGAGAAATACTTAATGTAAATGATGAGTTAGTAGGTGTAGCACACCAACATGGCACTTGTATACATATGTAACAAATGTGCACATTGTGCCCATGTACCCTAGAACTTAAAGTATAATAATAAAAAAAGAAAGTTGCCTTCAGAGTTTTCAGACATGCAAGATCTGATTAAAAGCTCCTATTAACAATTTCTCCAGAAACTAGTGAAGGGTATGTGCCACTAAGTAAGAGAGAAACCAAGAAAAATTAATACAAAGGACACAGAAAACAGGATACCCAGTACAAAACTTAGTGGAAAAATAATTCCCAGGGTTATGGAGAAGAGAGATCCCAGGATACCAAGTGTACATGGGACATGGAGGACCAGAAGGGTCCCATGTCACCAACACAAAGCACCTCTGTGCTCTTTCTTCTTAACCTGAGGCAGAATGCCCAGTGAGACTGGCTAAGATTCCTCTATCTTGGGTTTCCTTCGATCATGTGCTTATGACGTTTCCACTCCTCCCTCCTTGCCTTGCTGCCCTACCTGCTGGACATTCACATCACTGCACAGAAATGTGATTTAAACTTGTCCTAAGAGATAGGCCTTGATGAGCTTAGAAACAGAAAATGCATAGCAGCTTGTTCTCCCCGACCAGATTCCTTCCTGATATCTCAAACCTGAACCACACTTGAGCCCTGCCAGATTCCCACTGAGGTGAGTCCGGAATTTCTAGGATTCACTTGGGACTTTGCTCACTGCTCACTGACTTCCTCAGAATGGTTTTCTGTAAATTGTCAGAGAAACAGAAACCAGACTCACAATCTCAGGACAGTTTCCTTTTGTTCTTGAAGCTTCCTTCTGATATGGCAGTGGCCATATTATCTTTTTCTTACACAGTTAGGTTTGAGCTTGCTCCTCCCTATTTCAAAAATAAACAGTTTAATACTTACGGATACATATATAAGTGGTAGGATTATAAAGGAAAATAGGGGAGTGATTAACACAAAGTCAGGATGGTGGCTAAGTGTGAAGGGAAGGAAGAACATATCAAGGAGGAATATGCAGGAGGCATTATGTTACCAGTGTTACCAGTGATGTTCTGTTAGTTAACCTGGTTGGGAAGTATGCAGCAGCAGTTTATATATTATTTAAATTATACTTATACACTCATATGTATGATACATTTCACAATTAACCATGTATGCCATGGCAAATGTGTTATGCTTTAAGAATGGAGATGAAAATATTAAACTCTACTTCTCATTTTTCTGCATAGCCAGTGGGTTTCTATAGGTGTTGAAGCCTTGACTAGCAGGATCTCTACAAATCAGGTTTCAGACATTTTGTCCTCAAATATATTGACTTGTGACACTTCAAAGTTGCAAAGAATGTATAACTGATATAAAATAATAAAAGCTCAAGAATACCTTTACTTTTTTTCAGAGGCTGTCAGGCATTTTGTGACTATAAACAAACTACAGAGTAATTTTATTTTAATTGATCAAAAAATGTATTTTTTTTCAAGTTTCGCATGATAAAACCTCCATTTTTAACTCCCAATTTGTTGGTTAGATTTAGAAATATCTCTAATATTTCACTGTTCCCACTTCCCTACACAGTGGAAACTGAAAGAGAAGAGACTTTGATGTCTGTCATTGGAGAACCTCAATTAGACTGATAACAAGTGAAATAGTAGAAACACGTAAGACATTATTAAATGATTAGGTTGAATATTGAAAGGTTAATATAGCCTGTAGAAGTGTAAGAAAATGTAGTTCCACATCCCTGATGAGAAAAATCAGGATTTATTTGCCTGGTTACTGGATTCATTCAAGTTCCATACTTAGTAAACTTTAAAAATATATTTATTATAGGATTTTAATAATATTCTAAGGCTAGGGACTATAAATACATTTGCAAATTTGTATTTTGATTAAAATGCTTTACCACTCAACTTAAAGAGATAAGCCTTTCATAAAAAGTGTCTAACAACATGTTATCTCTACTTCCCAATCTGAGACGTAGAGTGCTAAAGACCATGTAATATGAGAACAAGCTATTATAATGTAGCTGTTCATTGTGGATTTCTTGCTTAAAAATACACTATTAGGAAGATATTAAATAATAAAATTATTTGAAATCTCATCTCAAGTCCTTCATAGAATTTCTATAATTACAAGTCATCAGGAAGGTGACAAGTATTTAAATCAATGCTGAAATCTAACAGGCCTTAAATTTCTAGCAGAGTGTGAGCTCTTACTCAATGCTGATTTTCACTTAGGAGTATCAAGAGCTAAGCTCTTCCTTGCACCCAGATTAGAAAAACGCTTTTCCCATTAGCCTGGGACCAAAGACTTATTCTGAAAAGAGAATAAAACAAAACAAAAGCAAAATAAAACTATGGAGCTAATTTTCTTGCCGCTGTACACACTGGCATTGAGCAGACCAAAATTAGCTCCAGCTAATTTTCAAGCAGAGGAGGAGTGCTTTTATACTTCTCTAGACAATTTGGTTTCATGCTTCCTTTTGTGAGCTCCTCCCAAATTTTAATCAGAACTTGTTAGTCAGAACTTCCAGAGTCAAAGAAATGGCTATCTCAACAACTGCATGCATGTGGCCTACAATTTTCTCACAATACTGTCAAGGACATTTTCTGGTCTGAAATGTGAAATTTAGCTTCTGGTTGAAAATATTTGAGTGTAAAGGGAAATGGGTTTGTTGCAATATTTATTCTTTTATTGAGGTTTTTTTTTTTTCCCCCTCTATGACATACTATGCCATCATGTTTGCTTTAAAAACTAAGACAGTATCTTTGGTTTCTAGCCTCAATACTGACAACTCTATTGGCAATTGTGTACTTTACTTTTAGAAATGTTTATTTAAAGCGAGGTGCAGTGGCTCATGCCTGTAATCCCATCACTTTGGAAGGCTGAGGTGGGCGGATCATGAGGTCAAGAGATTGAGACCATCCTGGCGGACATGGTGAAACCTCATCTCTACTAAAAATACAAAAATTAGCTGGCGTGGTGGCGCACACCTCTAGTCCCAACTACTCAGGAGACTGAGGCAGGCGAATTGTTTGAACCTAGGAGGCAGAGGTTGCCGTGAGCAGAGATTGTGCCACTGCGCAGAGATTGTGCCACTGCACTCCAGCCTGGTGACAGAGCAAGACTCCACCTCATCTAAAAAAAAAAAAAAAAAAGTTTATTTAAAGCATCCGAAAGGATACAACGTATCTTTCATTTAGCATAAATAAAAAGCTTAATTAATACAATGTGTTTGTGCTCTTTCTGGTTTATCTCCCCTTTCTCCTCTCCCCAAGACAACCACCCACCAGAATTGCTTTCTGTCATACCCATGCATTCATTTATACTTTCCTTACATGTGAATGTATTCATAAACAGTATAATATAGTTTCACAAGGCTTCAGCATTCATATAAATACTGCCAGTAGTCTTTTGCAACTTACTTTTTAATGCATTATGTTTTTGAGATTAATAGGTATTGATATGTGTACCTATATTTTATTTTCAATATTGTGTGAATATTCCATAATTTATTTGCACATATTCCTGTTGACAGACATTTTGTTTCCTACTTTTTTCTAGCACAATGTCATGTGAACATTCTTGTACGTGTTTCCTTAAGCACAGGAAAAGCAGTTGGGTATACACCTAAATCTGTCCACCAATGTGTACGTGTTAATGAGCATTAGAAATTGACAAAGCATTCTCTACAGTAGTGGTAGCAATTTATATTCCTAAATTGTGAATTGAAAGTTCTTTCGCCATCAACATCCTTAACAACATTTTTATGTAAGTCTTTGCAAAGTTCACCAATCTGATGGGTAAGCAATGGTTTCTCACTGAGCAGATAGTGATTTTCAGAAGCATGGACTGTGTTGTGTGAGGATCTTCGAGTGACGACAATTTTGGAGTATTTGTAATTCACCACGCACATTCTCTAACCTTGTGTTATCAATATTTCTTTGACACAACTTAAGATTGGTCCCTAGAGGAATCAAATTGCACAACATAACATTTCTATAATCTTTTCAAGTCTGTCTCCATGTTCAAGTCCCTAACCCTCAACCTTTCAAGGAGTGGTAGGAGGTGGGTGTATGGTCTCCCCAGAACACTGCCAAAGATGTCAGACTCCCAGGCAATGTGTGTCAGGGACACTCTAAATGTTGCTATTGCCTTCTTTCCACCTACACTAGGCAAATCACCTGCCCATTCCTAGCAGGGATTAGAAAGATGCAGATGTGTGCTAGGGCTTCAACTTAGATCTTGTCTTTGAAAGACAGAGACTAGATATAAATAGGGTTTTTAAAAATAATTGCTGCAACTATGGCAACTTTAAATGTGAGCATAGCTTTCATTTTAAATAGGATTAGTCATGTAGAAATATCATCTAGTTAGTGTGATCATACATTCACTCAATAAGCATTTTAGAGCAAAATACATATAAGCTACCAAGGGTGTTTCCAACCTCATGGTACAGACAGACACACAAATGAATAATACAATGCCACAGATCTTTACAAAGGAGATAAATAATATGTCTTTTCAAAAATCCCAGATAGATAAAGAAATGAAAAAGCGAAATACTAACTGATTCATAACAGGATTTCAACCCATGTTCAAAGAGAAGATGAAGAAAAGTCAGGAACAAAATAAAAGCTGAATTTGTGTATGAGTTCTAATGTTTTGTATCCAATTACATGTCTGAGTTTAAACTTCAGATTTACCATTTTCTACATGTGTGACCCTGGGAAAGTTAAGTATACTCTCTTTAAGCTTCAGTTTCCTAACCAATAAAATATGAAAAAGATAAGAGTATATGCTTCTTAAGGCTATTGTTGTGAATACATCTATTAATAGATATAAAGTGCTTAAATAATTCACATGAAACACAGTGAATGTTAAAAATATATATATTAATTACTCTAGGGTCACTCAGAAACATTAAATGGAGTAGTGTGAAGTTTCATCCCTAATGTCAATTTCATGATTTATTTCTGTATTTCTTAATATCCCCCAAATAATCTAGAAACAAATGATTACATACAAAATCACGGGTTTCAGTCACTTTTAGACTTCTTGGATTTCTGTGTCTATTTAAGATTTTGACTTCAGCTGCATATCTGAATCAGATCTCAAGCCACATGAAACTTCTAATTTTGTTCCTTTTATAGAATGTCAGAACATTTGTCCACTGTGCATCATAGATGCTTTAATCTCTGCTCTACTTTCTGAGCCTTTTATATCTCGTTCTGCCTCTGGGAAAGGTATTTTCTCTCTTTTCCTTTAGATATCATTGTTGAAGCTTTATGTCTAACTGTTCTAAAAACTTAATATCTTCACAATGGCTTCTTTGCTTTTAAATGACACTATTAGGGGATGGAGGAGATAAATATAGAATATTTCTTTTTCATGTAGTAGTCTTGAGAGCCTCAACCTTGTGGCAGTTGCCAGCAGTAGGCTTTTTGCAAAGCATTCTTTGTGCTTTTATGAAACCTGGACCAGGCTGTCATGTGAGCAAAACAGCCACTGGCAGTGCTCCTCTATGAGCTTTCTCTAACCTTTCCTGTCCTCTCTGCTTCCTGGACATACCATACCCGAGTGGGACATTGCATGACAGAAGGAAAAGCAAGAATAATCTAAATTGTAAAATAGGAAGAATAAGGTCAGGAAAGAAGGCGTAAGAGTAAAAGGGAGAAGAAGTGCGAGTGAAGCAAGATATCAACATTCTTTTAAAATTTGCTCTATGCCTGATAATGGGCCAGATGCTTTACATACACAATCTCATTTCATTCTCAAAGACTATTAGAGGAGGTTCCGTTATCCCCAGTTAACAGGTGATGAAATCGAGAATCAGATATCCAGTAACCGTTCAAGCTCATGTAGCTAGCAGGTGATGGGACTAGGAAGTAACCCCAGATTTTCAATTAAAACACCCTATTCTTTTATGTTCTACAAAGAGGAAGAGTCCATGGGTGTGTACTATGTGAGATGGGGAGGGACTGAGTGGTGGCGTGAGGATTCCCTTAGCAAAGACTTAGGGAGGTCTCTTTGAAAAGTAAACGGATATTTTTGAGGTGGGGAAGGTAACTCACACATAGATATTCTGTAATATTGTTTCCCAGTTGTTGGCAGAAATATTTTATAAAACTCTTGGGTGCCAAAGTATTTGTTTTCTCATAGTAAATCAATAATAACAAATAGTTATTATTACTTCAGATTGAACCATAAGCAAAAGACACAATGAGAATTATACATGCTCATTAATTCATTGTGAGTCTGAAAGAATTCAATGAGTGTTCATTGAGTACCTACGATATGCATAAAAGAGTGCTAGGCACCGTCATAAGTACACAAGCTTACAATATGCATAGGTGCCAGAATGCATTTCAGTAGCCTTAAATTATGTAATTTTGAAAATAAGGTTTAATATGTTGTCTTGGAATTGTAGCATTGAATAAATAAAATTTAATCAAGGTGCTGATGGAACGGTAGGCTATAGATAGGCAGAGAGGTGAGAAGAAAGGCATTCCAGGGAGACAGTGGAAAAAAAAAAAAAACCCACAAAGTCAGTGGTGCAGACCTTGTTTACACTTTGAAGAGGCTAGCTTGGAATTACATCGGAACGATGGCTATGTGTCATAACTTACGTTTAAAAATGTGCCAATTCCCAGACATAGCAACTTTCACTATTTATTCTCTGAGTGTGTATGACTTTGTGATGGTGAATCTAGCAGATGCAATTTTAAAATTTGCTGCTTATGAAAAATGTACTTATTTGAAGCAAAAGGATAGTTAGTCATCGGTCAAGCTATGAGTTTCTTGCAAGGAAGACTGATCTCTAGATTATCAATTATAAACCAAAGAATGTGATTATTGGAAAATAATGATGGAGGTGTTTATTTTGCTACTTTCTGGTGACTCCACAATGAAATTAAATGAAAAGTTCAAGTACTTACTCCCTGCATGTCTGTGAATCTCCCTTTCACTCCATTTGGTTTCTCTTCAACACTAAACTGATCCACAAAGGAGCAATGGAAAACTGTGCCTATGGCTGAAAGACATTCTTATGCTACTCATTAATATTCCTTTGGGATAAATATTCAGAGAAGCTTATACAATATAATTATGCTCCAAGGGAACTCAATTATATTTTTGAGTTCTATGGAGGTTACTTTTCATAAGAAACATAGCATTCAGTACCTGATCAGAAATAAGGGTGATACCTTGCCTCTCAAACACAAAAGCCAAGATGCAAGGACAGTTATGAATATGCTACATGGTTTGTCTCTTGGCAAGAAGAGGTTGTTGTGAAGCTTGAACTCAAGCCAGTGAGAAGCTCCAAGTTGGCATGGGACAGGAAGAGGAAAGAGCAGTGAATTTTGCATCAGAAGCCATGAGCCCCAGTTCTGACTCTGCCACTGTTCTGTCCCAGAGATTCTGACCACTTCACTGAGCCACTGTTTCTTATTTTGCATAATGAGAGAGTAATACTTCACAGCACAGTTGCGGAGCTTACAACTCTCATGTGTGGAAATGCTGTGAAAACTATGGAGTATGAAGTAAAACTATGACGTACTAGACACTTGAAGTTTAATACTATTGTGATTAAAAGGGACTCAAGTGAACTGTGCCTAAATTAACACTTAAGGCTATCCTGCATCTGTAGAATTTCTGGCACCTTTCACCTCTCTCTGATGGACAAATTGCTGAGGGCTGAATATCAAAAACAGCAGGGTTGAAACTGTTCATGGATTTTACTACCTTATAGAGTTTTAAAACTATGCTTGTTAGAGGACACTGTGTATGGATAATTATATCATTATTAATTGACTGTGAAGTACATTTTAGTTGTTAGTATGAATTACTTTCAGTCTGAGAATTAATATCATGTTCACATCTATACTGTTTAGATGTGGGGACTACTCCAAGATAACGGGTCATAAAAGCACCAGTGTGAGTTGTCAGGCAGAAATGCATAAAAATACGCATTTATCAGCCACATGGAAGCTGGCTTCCTAGTTATTGAATTAATTAGCATTGAGTTAAAAATGTAAATGAATTTGAATCACATTCCCCTTCAGTATTCTCATATCTTAATGAAAGTAGGAAGGCAAACAGCAGGAAAGGTCATTTAAAAAAAAAATATATTATTTGGGTATGGGTTATTATTGTTGCTATTCTATGTGACAGTATCATGACAAATTCACATATGATAAGTCTTAAACAACTTTAATTTTATTTGGAGCAATCCACAGCTTCTTTTGGGTCCATATATTGCATGTTGTTTTAACTAACTCTGAAAAATTGCTGAATATTTTAAATGAAATACACCTATTTCAATAAGAAGTCATTGCATACTAGCCCTCTATAACAAAGGCTAATACAATCTTTTCCTGAAGCTAGAACCATATTTTGAAACTCTGTTTCATACAAATAGTTTACCATGCATTAAATTATATAGCATTTATACCTTGTCTTATAATCAGATGCTAAAGAAGGATATATACCATTTAACAAGATCCAATTAATTTTAAATCTGTCGATTACAGTCTGATTTATTAAGAACATATTCACACTTCATGAAATAAATGCATTGTTAAAGAATGTCTCCCCAGATAGATCAAAAATCATTTATTAAATTTCATGCACATCTATCTAAATAGAGGCTAATGCACTTGGAGTCAGGGCCGGATTTCCTACACTTTCTTGACTTTTGCAGGTGATATGTCTCTTTGTGACCCATCTGAATGTTCATCAGTTTTTCTTACTGTTCTTCAGTGTAGCTTGGATGCACTCAAGGTAGCACAGTTACGCTGTCCTGAAGTATTGATCCATCAGCAGCTGATAACCAGTATGTCTCAGGGCAATTGGCCAGAGAGAACAGGGAAGAAGAAAGTCAGAGCTTCTGTGTTTGACAGTGCCCCTGCTTGTTCAGGAAGCACTACGAAGTACATCTATGCTATACTTTAGAGCTATTATTTGTTTATCTATTTATCAAATACATGTAGCATATATTTAGTATACATTTCTCTATTGACTAAATATAGAGGCATCTATATTTTAGGATTATCTTATTCTTTTTATTCTTACTATTTTTCTGATGCACATTGTTCTTTTTCTAATTGATGTACATTATTAGTTATCAAATTAGCACATGAAGAGTACAGAACTGCATTGCAGAATTGCAGTAATCTGGATCCCTTTTAGTGCTTTTTTTCAATGTACCTTCACCACAGCTAGAGAAAACTGGATCAGATCAAAACTTTGGAGTCTCTCAGTTCTTAAGTGGAGACTCCCTGATTATGCTTAACGCTCCATATTCTCATGAAACCAGCTTCTTAGTTCAACATATGCAGTTGCTATGAAAGGATCAGATATCCCCATAAAGACTTTCAAGAAGTAGAAACTGACTTGAGAGAGGAATCATACACTGGAAAATGGTTGTACCTAAAAACATTTAAGACCCTTGCCATCTTTGATGCTCTATTCTCTAATTCGACTGAGATTACTCTGTTGTCTTAGCCTAGGTTTCCCCTTTGGATGACCGACCAAGGCAAGGACTTTTGAAGGCAGGCAATTAATGTTGGGAGTGGTTCTGGGGAAACTGGAGTGAGGGCAGAGATGGGTAGAGAAAATCCAAGGGTGCTTTTTGAATTGGTGATGTTTTAAGCTTGATCCTGTTGGAACTCTGTGAGAAGCTGGGCAGAATGTGTCTCAGTATTATTCATTCAAAGCACGAGGATCATGTGCATGTGTCTTAGGCATGCTGGGCATGCTCCCCTCCGCATTCCAAAGAGTCCTTTATTCACAAAATATCATGAATACCTTGAGAGAAATTGACGATCCCCAGAATTCAGTGTTAGAACAATACTCTCCCTGTGGAGTGGAAGTGAAGAGCTTTCCTCAGCAGTTTACTCTACATATGCTAGATGATGTTGCATTTCTATTGCTATTAATGTTACTTTCATTATCAGAAGTAACTGAATTCTGGAATATATTTTTGGATAGTCAATTCCATCCTTTCATTATTCAAATGAGAAAAGTGAGGCTCAGAAATATAAGATAAATTCTAAAATCACACAGCAATTCAGAGAAAGAGTCTATTTTTATTCTAAAAGATTTCTTGACTTCTTTTGTTTAAGCCCTGTCCTCCATGCTTCACTGCTTTCAAAACAATACAAAAAGCATTGAACCAAGGTTTTATTTTAGTCATATTTGATTTCTGAGTTCCAGGACTCTTAGGGATGATGTAGTCAGCCACTATATACCAGTGATAGTGTTTGCAAAGAGCCATATTTTGATAAACATCACTATTCACCGGTGTCTATTCTCTTTAACTTCTAGATACATGAAGATTCCAATTTTCTGCATAAGCATGTAACTAATTCTAGAAAATAAAATGTGAATGGAAGCTGTATCTATAACTTCTGGGTCAAAAATTTATACTTGAATCTTTAGTCTTTTCTTTCTCTAACATATTACTGGAGATTATATAATTATGGCCTCTATAAATAGGTGAAGCCTCACTCAACTGGACTTCTTGAAACACCAAAACAGAACCTCCCTTCCAGTCTGTACAGAGGATGTAGTAGGTTCAAGATACTGGCTTTTGTTGTTTTAAACCAGTGAGATTTGGGGGCTGTTCATAGGATACCATAGGATAATAGCTATTATCCTATCATATCAGTTGTTCGTGTCATAGGAAAACAGCCCATTACAACTAATACATTTTGGGAGCAAGGTAATTATTTTATACTTCTTGAATCACTCTCATCTTTTATTGATTGTTGATCTTGTTCAGATAAAATCTGGATTTTTTATGTGATAGTGTCTAAATATCTGTTAAATTTCCCAGCAACTGACGGTGATATTAAAAATGATTTGCCTCTCTGTGGTAGCTGTGAGAACATACCTTATAGATCTGTAAATAGGAGGCATGTAATTAACCAAGGGCCTTAACCCCTGTGCTCTAAAAATCCAACCTTGTATTTGTTCCAAGGAAATGTTTCTTATGAACTACTTCTAACCTGTGACTACCTATGTTAGAGATACTAGAGCGGGCATGTTCTTGGAAGACCTAGTACTCCTCTGACAGCCAACTCAGGCTCAAGAACTTCCTGATGACCTTGACAAATCTTCCTGAGACTGCATGTTAGCCTAAGACCCTCGCACCGCACCTTCCCTGCCTGTCTCTTTCATTAGAGATCAGACTCTGCATTGCAGTCTGATAACTCTCCCAGATTATTCTGCTCCATTCTGTTTTTTCTCACATAGGCATTTTTCCTAATAAACTGAATGTATGCTTAACCCTATCTTGGCATTGACCTCTTTGAGAATATGGACTTACACATTCTGTATGTTGTAACTAAGACTTCTCCAAAATACCAATTCTTTATGGGGCTGCCTATCACAGATTCACTATCTTTGAATTATTAATTTTCTTTACTTTAAAGCCAAAATGTTTAGAGCTAGAAAATGCTTAGAGAGCTAGTCCAAGTTTATCCAAATGTATATCAATTGCATCCGAACCAGCTGGGATGCTTGTTTAAATGTGTTGAGACCTGCTGAATAGGACCTGAAAACCTAAATTTATAAACTGGCTCCCCCAGGTGATTCTTAATGCACATTATGGAAAGTCACTAATTGAATTCACATAGAATTAAAATCTAGTGAAAGGAATAAAGTAATCCAAATTACTCAGTAAATTGAAGTCAAAAGTTTGGTCTATACATCTCCAGCTTCTAATGTTAGTACATTATTTGTATATTACACCAATTACATTGCAAAGCTAGAGAAGTCCTCACCCTCAGAGCTTTTGATAAGTTAAGTAATCAAAACTTACAGGAAAGATATTTAACTTCTTTGGCACACATGACACCTGTCATTGCCTAATAAATTCTGACAGAGACATCTAGCCACTTCCAAAGACTTGGCTAAGATGGTGACCAACAGTCATGAGCAATAAATGAGGGAGATATTTAAAATTGTTTTTGTAAAGACATAAATCTCTAGAACCTTCACAGCTAATGAAATGAATTAAAAAAGAACTTGAAATTATATCTGTGGGCATATTTTGGGATAGGCTTTTGAGTGTTCAGTTGATTTAATGTTTATTTTAACCATTTGAAATAATGAGGTTATGAAGAAGCGAGTCTAGTTATTAGGACCAGTTTAATAACTAAATTAGATTTGTTGTGTACAACTAATCAATCCAGTAAAACCAATTGATGATTTCATTGATCTAAGTTAGTTAAATTTCAGGTCCTCTAGAAAAATATGATGGTAAATTGAAAAGAATCTTGATAATTGGAAAAAATCACTCATTAAAATAAAAGAAAGTAAACAAACAGAAAAAATATAACAAGGACAAAGCTACAGCTTATTAGAATATGTACATTAAGGATAAGGATCAAATTACAGAGCTTGAATGGGCATTTATGTGGCAAAAATTACATTTGAAATCAAAATCTATGAGAAAATAAAAGTAAATGTTTATAATCAATAAACACAAAATTCAAGCATGACTAATGAACCACAATCGAGACAGGAGTTAATATTTTATAGTCAACATTACATCAGCATATATTAATATTTTACTCAATTGAACTTTAAATTTGAAAGAGAATAGCAAAAAGCATTCACTGTTTCCAAAGAGATAAGGATGCGGATCTGCAAGAAAAATGTAAAGATATTGGTCTTGTTTATCCCAGAATAGCAAAATACAAATCTGTTCTTCTCATGAGGAAAACTTTTATTAGTGACATGGAAGCACTTAAAGACAAAAAGACATGAATTATAGAAAGTAAGTTCAGGAGAGTAGAAAATTTAACACTGAGAAAGAGTAAGCTCCATAAGAATAGAAACCACATGAATTTCATTCACCATTGAATATTTAACACAAAGAACAGAGCCTGGCACCTACTAAGCACTCAAACAGTGAATAAATGAATGAATGAATCTATGTTTTTATCTTTGGAAATCTGAGAGAAGTTGTCTACCATGCAAAGAAGTGGAAGTTAAAATAAAAGTCAATTCAAGTCCATACACACACACACACACACAATTCTGTGATATAAGTTTGGGTCCTACATTTAAGAGTAATTGGTATGTTCCATGTTATTGGTCTAAATAATCACTTACCTTACTGAGTTTCATTATCAATTAAGATAATAAAAGCAGAGAGAGAGAGAGGTAGGAAGATAATGTAGAAAAATTATATTCATTGAAAGAGCATTCATGGATTTAGAAAATTACTTCAGAAAGTTATTGCAATAACAACAGCAGGAGTATGGAGAATACTCTGAATGAACTAGCCATTTTTTAAATGATTCTTTATTAATAATCCTCTTGTACTATGCAGTTTCACCAAGTAGATTATCTAATAACAGGAAGATAACTGCAAAAGAGATAGGTCCAAGCCATAGCTACAGTTGGTTTTATTTTTTGTCACAACCATGTTTTAAATGTTAACTATAATATATTCCTTTCCACATACATGTATTTATATACACACACACCACACCCCTCCTTCCCTCATCCAACTGACACAACTTCCTGAAGCTTAGTGGGCATTTTTAAGTATCTGTGCTTTCTGAGTTGAAGAGCTAGGCAAAAATAACCCCGTCATAGAATCAAAGCCCCTTTCTTTAAATATACCAGGTTGCAAAAATCACATATTGAAGAATGCATCCTTGGAGTACTTGTAACCAATCTCTATTTATCTGATATCATCAGGACAATGAGAAAACATAACTACTATACCTGAATTCTGGGAATTGAGAGAGTAGAGTCAGGTCAAGAATGTCCATGGAAGAGAGAAGTTCCTCTGATTTGGAACACTGGCACTACATAGCTCTGGGCAAGGCAACACCTTTCTGTATTTAATGTTTTCATAGCAACCCAAACTTTGTAACCTTTAAATTGACCTTGCCTGAGGTACATAGTCCTTATCATTTTAGCCTGGAACTCCCACTCTTCACAGTTAACACTGAGTATAGGGAATTCCTGAGAAGCACTGTGACTGACTTCAAGTTAAGAATCTTGCCAATGTAAGTACATTGTCACTACTACTTAGAACATTCAAATCAGTAAGAAACACTCTCCTAAACCAAGTTTCTTTTCACCTGTCACTGTTTTTTATTCAAACAAATTATTAGAAGAAGAAAGATATTTCACCCAGAATATGCTATGTTATATTCATTCTATTATTTAGACAGTAGTCCCCACTTCTCTGCAGAGGAGGCATTCCATGACCCCTAGTGGATGCCTGAAATTGCGGATAGCACTGAATCTGATTGTCGTCAATCGGAACACGTTTCTGCTCATGTCTTCCAACAGCAAATTTAGTGCCTTTTGCATTTTAAGTAGCACTTACGTACCACGGTTGTAACTTTTACAGTTTGAAGTGAGACAACAAAACTAGCATAAATTTACCTTTCATTCTTTACAAATTTAGGACTAGATGATCCATTCTTACGTTAGATCTTAGCAACCTCAGTATGCAATATTTTTTCTTTCCTTATTAATTTGAGAACTTTCACCTTTTATCTTAAATGATGTACCTATGGCTTCTCTTTTGCGTATCTGAATTCCCAGCATCACTACTTTTGAGCTTTGCAGTCATTTTAAGCAAAACAAGTGTTGCTTGAACATAAGTGATGCTGTGTAATATTACTGCAACAGTAGATGTGATCATCAAGATGGCTACTAAGTGACTAAGGGGTAGCTACATATAGCATGGAGATGCTGGACAAAGGGTGATTCACATCCTGGGTGGGATGAAGTAGGGCGGTGCGAGATTTTATTATGCTGCTCAAAACAGCACGAAATTTAAAACTTATGAATAGTCTATTTCTGGAATTTTCCATTTCATATTTTCAGACCACAGTTGACTGCGGGTAACTAAAACCACAGAAAGCAAGCCAAAGCTAGGGGGAGACAACCATATCATGTATACAATTATATTTTCAATATTTTCCTTTTTTATGATTAAAAGTACTTGTCCAACAAGTAGGAAAGGAAAACACAATTCTGTGTTGCAAACCCATAAGAGTTCAATAGTAAATTCATATTTTGCTTATTTGTTTTTCAACTTTCCCCGTCTTTCTTAATTCAACAAGATCAAAATTGTGACACATGACAACAATTCCTTAAGGTTTCTCTGCATAAATATCTTCTACTAGAATATTAAAAACAAAATTGAAGTCAAGAGTCTTCTTCGTTCTTTCTACATGTGTCTCAAAGATTTAGTTTCTTCCCATTTCACTCTATTTTGCCTTAGTAGTATCCAACATCTGAACTTTTTTACTTTCCTGGAGATTTGCTCATCAATGTAAATATTTTCCCTGCAGTTTGTAACTACTAACTTTCTATCTTAAAGACAATCAGTTTTGATTTCTTGACATCCCAATTTTATTCCTTCTTAAAGCATTTTATTTTCAATTCCTACTCAGTCATATTTCTATAGTATGTTAGTTACTTAACAGCAGCTGATGGAAATTGTAATGACAGCTGAGTCTGAATACTTCAAAGATACACAGTGTGCTAAAGTCTGTTCTTTCTAATCTGAGGTCCACCATTAGGGCTTCTTTGTGGTCTACAAATATTAAATTCTATATTGATTTCATCTAAGACAGTGCACAATTATTGTTGCAGCTACTCCTTAAAAGCATCAGTAATTAGTTGCTTGTGTTCTATTAGTGATTTTCCTAAATATACTGTTTAGATAAATATTACTCCTATGGAAGTGAATGTTTCCATAGCTTTTTTCATAGCCAGAATAAATTAGGAGGAGTGTTTCAGTTACAATATGTTACCCTGTAGAAATATAAAATAAAGGGAGGTTAAAAACCCTTACATGCAAATTTGAATAACAAATATTAGAGCATGCTTTTTACTTTGGGCAGCATCTATTGGACATATGGGAAGCTCTTTTAGTTGGTTCTCTTCTGTTTTTCTTTTTCTTTTTCTTT
>NW_016804965.1:1963347-1969867 GCF_001698545.2 Rhinopithecus bieti
ATTTTATTTACATTTTAAATTTACATTTTATTATATATTTTATTTACCTAGAAGTTGTTTTTTAACTGATTATAATAACTATAAGAAGTATAGCAAATTTATGTCACTATTTATTTTCTCCTGGATAAAATATGCATTTATTTAGGAAGAAATTTAAAGTAAGTAAAAGAAAAAAATAATATTTTTAATTTTTAAAAGGATGCTTAAAATAAAAACATAAAAGTTCTAGCATTTTTTCACTTATTATGCCATAAATTTGTAAGTGCATTCTTTGGAGAAATAGCTTTCAGAAGACAAAAGTACCCATATTTATATGGAACTTGACACAATTGGTCAAATATTTAACCTCATTTAACATTTAATCAATACAAGATTTTTTAATTATAGCAAATTATAAAATCATACAATTTTTAATTTTATCTTAGTATTCTCAACAATCTTCGAGCTTAATATTCTCACAGGCATTTTCATTTAAAAGCTAAGATTAAAATACGTGATTTAAAATAGCTATTTTGTTCTGACACCATAAAATAAACAGAACTTTATTTTTACGAGATTTATTTAACAACCACATAGTTAATAGAAGCATTTTATTACATCAGCATTGATATATGTAACAACAGACTTCATGGCAAAGGTGTGTGTTTCAAAATAGGCGGCAATCTTGAAATTCATAATGTTGAATAACTACAAACGTACATTTATTTTAATCAATATAAACCCTATAACATAAAATTTAAAAGGTTTGAACCTTTAACAAAATCTCTGTTTCATTTGGTAATTGATTTTCCATACCGAAAAGCTCATTTTTAATGTAAATAACGTTTCTTCTGACTTTGCCCATGCTGCTACCATATCTGATTACTTCTACTCAGAGTGGGTTATTTTCTAAAGGAGGCTTTGCAAGCTGAGTGTGTGTGTATAAATGTATTGCAAAGGTTTTAAGGGCAAAAATAGTGTACATATTAAAATGAAGCAAATTTTTCTTCTTCTTTAAAATAATTCACTTTCTTATTTCAAAACTTAAAGGCTGGTCAAAATTTGGATTAATCACTGAAACAAAACAACAAAACAATTATTTACATTGATACTTAACTTCTTTTTATTATTATCTTTTTAAACTAACGCAACAACATGTGCTCGGTATCTTTATTTTAATTAAGATTTCTCTCTTTATTAGATCTTAGTTATCTAGAGAAGCCAGGTCGTCTTCTCCACTCACCTGTTTACACAAAGGTTTTTCACTTCGACTTGCAATTTCGTATTTCCATATAAAATTCGAGAAAGGGTGGAGAAATATAACTACAGAAATAATCTGAAAATTTCAAAACACGGATTTTCGTTATCCCCAGAATAGAAGATATCATCCAAGGAGTGCTCAAAATCAAAATCAGGTGGCCCTTTCAAAAGTAGAATGTGATGAGCGCTTTTACATTTCACAGATTAAACGTTTCTAAGAGCTTAATGTTTCCTCCGCTTATTGCCACTGTGCCATCTGGCTTTTGTAACTGATGTCCTACCTCTTTGAGGCAGCAGAGGGCGTTCTGGCATTGTTGACACCGTATACCTCCCGGTGCACCGCGCTAGCATCTTGTTCCCAGGAAGGACATACACTATTTCCCTGGAGGGTTGTCCTTGAGTATCTCAACGGGTCAAGCTGTTCCTAAATTATTCCGAGAAGCTTTAATTTCAGACCTAGATGAAAGTTGAGATTGTCAAAGGACTCCCACGGCACGCCGCACCGAAGTTCTCCCATTGCGAAGCCTGGGTTGTTTTACTGCAAAACTGCCGCACATAGAATTTCTTTCATAGCAGGAAAATTTGTAATGGGCATCAAACTGGATGATTATTTTCCAAAGATATAGAAAGTACATAGTTTTAAAAATCTAGAAACATCACAGATCAATAGCCATTCGGTTTCATCTAGGCAACCGAAGTACAAAATTGAGTGCTTCCCTTTTTAAGCAGTATTTTAACCTCTCTCATATCACGTATTTCATTTCTATTTAGAAAGTAATTTTAAACTGATCAAGCCTTCTGAAGGACGAGTTTAGATTTTACTAAACAGGTAGGATTAGGCTGAGGGGATTAGGTTTGCTCCTGTGAGGTAGTATGAACTCTAACGGAATCGGGCAGGACGATTTTGCAGCCCTGGACCAGCTTTGCGGATTACGCAAGATGTGGATGCAGGAGATCAGCGCAACTGGATGAATACTGGAAGGAAAGCAACGCCGCCATGATAACGTGTAATGGTTTAAATTCATTTCCACTTCCAACGACTGCTTTTAATTGGCACAAGAGGAATATTCCCAACCCTTTAATTTTGTAATTCGAGCAGCCCCTATTTTCCAGTGTGCTTTACCTACCCACTCCCAAATTGGATAAAATTAAATATAAACCAAAGTAATCGATGAATGTGAAAGATCTGACTTGCAGAGTTCTAAAATTTGAGAACAGATAAAATCCGTCCTGAGGCATGGGGTGAGAAGGCAGCTCTCTGAGGATACTGCACTTGGCCACTTTATTTCATGAATTTTATGATATATCTACGTCCCGTGTAAAAAAAAAATAACTGAATGAACACATATCTTTTAGATCATTGTCAATGCATGGCCCATTGTTATACCTAGATCAAAATCGGTGTTGCTGCCTCTATTGTCCAACCTGAATTATTTTGTCTGTTACTAATTTTAACAGCCTTTATATTTGTGAATTTATAGACAAACCTAAGCAAATGTATAGAAATTTCTTTTAAGAAATAGCCAGCCAGGCTGGCTACGAATTAGTAGATTTTCCGTCTCTCTCTCTCCCTTGCCATTTTGATTCATTACTTACGGAATTTAAATTTGTATTGTTTGTATTTAATACTTTCAATATCTAAGAACGATGAAATATGCTAAGAAATTTAGATTTTTAAAAACATATCAATACTGACCCATCCAACCTTCGATTCCTAAGGCGAATTTTCATTGCATAGGATTTAGTAAACTGCCCTGCCTCTTTCCGTCGCGGGAGCTATGAGGATGCGGCTGTGGTCGGTTTTTCCGCAGTGCGGGTTTCAGGCCTCCTGGCCCTCCAGTGCCTCCCGCTGGCAAGGATGAGCCGAGCAGGCTCCTGCGCACCGGAGCGGTCTGCAGAGCTCAGCCATCTGTACCCGTCTACTAAGGCTGCCCAGTTATCAAACCTGAACGAAAGTGGCAGCCTGCGTGGGTTCCTGCCCTGTTTCACCTGGTGGGTCCCCGACCCACCCCTTTCTGGTTAAGCCTCGAGGCCCACACTTGAGTCCATTGCACGTCCCTTTGGTGACCAAGTCAGCACTAAAATCCGCGGCTGACAACCTTATGTTTCTGTTTTAAGGAAGATGACTTAAGAAAGGAAAGGATAATAATAAAGCCTTCATTCTCCTCAATTTCCTTCTTGCAATCCTGCTCACTGAAGGATTTACGTTTCAGCCTAAAGTGGAAATTGTTTCCCCATATACGTATACTGAATGGTGTGCATTCCTACGTGAAGACCAAAAAGTATCAGGCAAGGGTAGCAACAGCTTGAGGGAACGATTTCAGTAAAATATTGTTTTGCTGGATGTGGCCTTTCTCTCTTTTTAAATGTTATTTTTCAAATTACCTAGTATCTTACTCTTCTTTTGAGTAGGGACGGGGACGGTCCTATTGCTTTTCCAGTTTGATTACGGAGAGAGAAAAGGGTCACGGTCAGCACCGCGGACAGCGCCAGGCAAGGAGGGCGCGGCTACTTTGGTGCATCCTCTTAGACCCTGTCCTTTGTTCCCAGCCCCTGCAGGCCAAGGCAGAACAAAGACATCAAGGCTTGCTTTTTCGGCCTGGGCTTTTCTTTGGCTCCAAAGTCGTGGTGTGGAACTACTACCTCAACATAGTCCACCTCATTGGCTTCCAAATAAATTAATTTACCGAGTCCTTCTAAAGTTTCTGACCTGATCCTTTCCCCTTATCCCACTCCTTTGGCCGATTTGGACACTGCGACAATGCCAAAACAAGAGCGTTTTCTTGGCCTTTTAAAGCCAAGCATGGACGCCTAGAGATTGGGAAAAGAAAGAAAGAAGTCAAGGGGAAATGCGGGTGGCAGGTGTTCTTCAGATCTTTCCAAAGTTTGGACCTTTCATTTGCGGTTTCTTGCGCAGTGTGGTCAGGACCCTATTTAATGTTACACCTCTCTCTTCTGTTTTGTTTTCCCAGCTTGGCCCAGGACTGCAGACAATCACACTCCCTGTTCTTAAGAGAACCAGTGCTTTCTAAATGCTTTAACTTTCTGGAATATTTGCGCAGACGGGAACTACTGCTCTCCTGACAGCTGTCAATGAAGCTTCCCTAAAATTCTCCTCGGAGATTTGCCTGCGGATTTCCGCGGCTCTAATGGAAAAGTAAGAGCCTTTCCCTTTCGAACACTAGCTTGTTTCTAGAATCAGTCCGGGGTGGGGGTAGGGGGGCATTTATGCGGCAAGGGATGGGTTCATTCTACCACCCCCTAAATTCCTTGCAATTGCCTTTTCCCCTTTCTGACCCTGAGATGCTTTGGTGTCTTTCAAGTGCAGCCGTAGGCTCCGCTCTTGGCATTCACCGCGTGCCTTAATTGTATGACATTAAATCAAGGTCCGCTGTGAACACGGAGGGCAGAGCCTCTGATCTTGATCCGGAAAGTATCAGACCCACTGCGACTACCACTCTTCTCTCCCTGCCCATCCCCCCCCCTCCGCTCTGAGTCTCTACCCCCAGAGTCATAACTCATAAGCCCAGCTCCTGTCTCTGCTCATCTCTGACACATCTGCCAGAGCCGCTGTTAATTAGTCTGTTCCGTGGAAGTGTAGACGAGTGCGTGTGTCTGCGTATACATATGCATATATCTCCATGCCATTTACAGCACACGCCTAAAAACATACATACGCCTATAAATCTAGTTTTCAAATGACGGCGTGGATCCAAGTTAATTACCCCTCTGGTACAGATCTAATTTTGTAATAGTGTTATTTTACTGAATGCAATTAACCCAGTTGGTCCGCCCTGAATCATTTCTAAGGCACTTGTAAGGAATGGCAAGTTTTTAAGGACCACACCATTGCATGTTCTCCGTCAGAATCGTTGCCAATCGTTTTCTGCTGTCAGGGATGAAATCTAGCACATAAAAGAGAAAACAAACATGCCTGTGTGCCTGTAAGATAAACACACAGATATGCCTGGTCTCTATGTCCTCTGATAACGTTACCGCGGGTTTGGTTGGGAGATTTTGGGAAAAGAGAGTCCAAGGGCGGGCTGGGTCATCTTTCTTTGTAACGCGGAAAAATTAACTCAACAGCACCTGCCTAGTCCCGAGAGAGCTGGGCGGCCCATCTGGTCTGCCTACGAGTTTGCTGCGGAGAGAAAAGGCTGCTCACTAAAGCTTCCCCACTGCCCGGGAACCCGGAACTCGGGTCTGGGCCCGGAAGGGAGATTCGGCTCAGGGCAGCGCAGCCGACTCGCACTCCTCAGCCTGTGGCCAGAATCTGCGGCTGGAAGCGCCTGGACCGGGCGGAGGGAGGGCGAGCAGGAGAGAGTAAAGGGTGCGGGAAGTTGACCTCTACGGGCGGAGCCCTCTGCGCAGCGGGCAGGAGGCAGCGGGCGCGACGGCTCTTTTCATGGCGTCCCCTACGGCGTGGTTGGCCCGAGGGAAAGGCCCGCTCCCGCTCCAGAGTCCGAGGAAAGGAGAGAGAGCTGAGAGCTGGTCTTGCGCAGAGACCCCAGAATGCGCCCCTGAAAAACAGAATCAAAGCGCAGTGTTAGGGAGGTGGGAGAGAGGAGGGGGAGGGTGAGGAGCAGGGACACGAGGCGGGAGGGAGCACGCGAGGGAGACAAGGTGACGAGAGGACAGGACCCCAGTCGGCCGGTCGCGACCTCCGTCCCCAGGCTTCAGGGGGACGCGGAGGGGACTCTGAGCCCACGGAGCGCGGGGCCCGCAGCCCTGGGGGAGGGGGGTGGCGCGGTGGCTATGAGCGTAGGTCCGGTCTGCGGAAGTCCCAAAGAGGGTGCACGCGCTGCGGACACCTCCGCGTCCAGAGAAACGATTTCGGGAGCTGGAGCCTTGAAAACGCGCCCGCAGATGGTCCTTCTGTGCAGTTCCAGCGGTTCCCGCATTCTGCACCCCCTTTCCCCAGCCTCACCCCCTCCCTTAGACCACACGCCAGACCCGCACTCTCCAGTCTCCACCCCTTTTGGTTTAGGACCCTGCAAACTGCAAGACCGGCAAGAAAATCGAAAGGATGGATGAGAGAAAGAATTACATGCACCCATAGCCCTAGAAGTCAGGAGGGAGACCTGCTAGCCCTGCTCAAACCTGGAGAGGACCAAAACGTTTTCAATCGCTGCTCAGCGCGTTCGTAGAGGAAAGAAGAGGCTGAGAGGCTTCCGTGGTATAAGGTGCTTTAAGGTGGGAGGTGGGGGTAGGGAGGGGGTGGGTCGGAGCGGTCCGGTCTTTCCCCCTCGCTTGCTGATCCAGAATTAGAGATTAATGGCTC
>NW_016804965.1:1970021-1973664 GCF_001698545.2 Rhinopithecus bieti
TGGGAGGTGGGGTAGGGAGGGGTGGGTCGGAGCGGTCCGGTCTTTCCCCCTCGCTTGCTGATCCAGAATTAGAGATTAATGGCTCGCTCCAGCCAAACAAATAAGGCATCTGCCTTCAGCACAAGAGGATTACACGGGCTGCTGACGTCACCAGTCAGACAGATGTTGGCTCCCAAAGTCCTGAGCAGCTCGCTGTGTCCTTGAAACCAAAGAGCCGCAGAAGGCTTGCAGCCCCCAATTGCAGAGCCTGGGTACAGCAGAGGGCAAGAGCCCTGCCCTTGCCGACAACCCCTTGGCGTCAACCCAGTGCCGGTAGGCAGCTCCCTAAGACGTCGAGCTTCCAGCCTCTCCAAGCGCTCCCTTCGCGGTCCTGCTGTCAAAACCCAAGCTCTCTCAAAACAAGCCAAAGTCACCGTTCTCAGTTGCCTCGCCCTAACATGGAGACAAGCGCCCACAACCCGTCGACACCTTATCTAGATCACGCATTTAAGCTTTCGGGCTCCTGTTCACTCACACTTGGTTGGCCAAGTAACAGGAAAATAAGCACCTTAGGCCGGACAGAACCCACGCTCCAGCTGAGGGACCGCCTCTTAATTACGTGCGCAAGCAGCAAAAGCAGAGCTAATCTGCATCTTCTCTTCTCAACCCCGCAGCCTTCCTTCCCCCCAGGTCAAGGTTTAGGTTTATGCTTAATCTTATCACGAATGCCATGCCGGACGAATGTGCCTTTCAAAACAATGACTCTTTGCCAACATAACTCAGCGCCCCAACCAGAGCCCTGGACCACCACTCGGTGAACCACGGGGACCTCACCATGGTCCTGATTAGGACACGGAAAAAATGTCATTGCATATTCTTCTCAAGTACTTTGAATACGTTGTCTAAAAATAAAATATTAAAATAAGTGTGTGTGTTCAAAATATATGTAGCATCTAATTCCAGCAACCTGCACATTCAAAGAACTGCAGTTTCATTTTATAGCCAAAGCTGATGAATAAAGATCAAAATTTATTTATTTATAAACTCCAAGGTCCTTTTAAATTGACGTAATTTTAACTTAATTTTAATTATAAACTATTTTAATTTTTCTAACCTGCATACTGTTTTTGCTTTATATGATTTTCCAGGCCTTTACAGGTCACACTAAAGTCAGGTTATGAAATAAGCCAAAAGACACATCAAACTGGAAATTTAAATGAGCAATTTTGAATAAGTTATGTAATCCACAAATGAAATTGCTTTAAATGAATTTTAATTCTGTAAAGGAGTAAAGACTATTCAAACAATGTATGAAACAAAATAAGCTGATCTCCAGCACAGAGCCACACTGAACCAATCCTGTGCCCCAAATCTAATCAGTATATATGAAAAAATCTGTGACTTTCTTGGAAAAAAAATAAATGCTTGCTCACAACATTGCACTGTCAGTTATAGAGTACAATGCCTATACAGGGGTAAAAGGAATAGTTGGATTATATCTCCATTCATATTATTCCTGTCTATCAAAGTGGCATTTAATTTTCTCAATTTTATGCATTTAGAAATTCAGTCACTGATAAAAATCAATTTAATTTTCTGTAGTGTCATTCAGCCAATGCCAGTCTGAAATAGTAAAATTTCTCTATCCCCATTCTGTTTCAAGGCCTTATGAAAAACATTCTACATTTAAAAATGATAGATTTAAATTTTGTATGTACCAGTACCAGAAGGTGGGCTTTATCTTATTTTAATTGGATAAATAATATATACTGTTCGAGGCAGGATAAAAACTGAACACATAATCATTGTTTCTTTGAAACTTGGTAGAATAAGTTTGAAATGCCACATTTCACCAGTCTAAAATTCTTTTAAAGACCAAAAGATTATGTTTGACTTCTAACATGCTTTGAATGTAAACTTCCACTCAGGTCTCAACATTTTATTAGAGTCCTTTTTGCTCAGTGATTGAATATTAGTTCGCTGTCCATGGTCTTGATCCACATGAAAGGATATGCTAGTGTTACCTTTTGAAAAATGAAAGTCACAACGCTTCTGCACAAATTAGACTCCCTAGCATTTTAAAATGATATCAAAAGGGGAAACGCTATAGGCTTTAAGTTCTCGTCCCCATCCCAGTTGTTTTCATTTTTCTATATTTGCCACCAAATTGAACGTACAGGAAGCAGATAGGGAAAGTGTGCATTTCATTATTTTTGAGTTGACAAAACCACCACTCCATTGAAAGATCCAAATAATTGTAATCAATAGGAAATAATATCTTTCAACCTGCAATACTCTTTTGGCGGTTTTCAAAAGAGGCATAGACATTCTTGTATAGGCATCCTTTTCCACTTTTACATATGGTTTAACAAGTGCAGAAAAATTACAAAAATGACAAATTCAGGGGCAAAAGCCAAACAACCTTTTCAATCATTTCTCTCTCCATATTTACATCGCTATATAGAGGCATATAGATAGTGCGCGCGCGCGCGCGCACACACACACACACACACACACACACACACACAGGCTAAGAGCATTAAACTAAATCCATCTCTGACACCTTACATTTTTTTTCTAGCAAAGCATATGTTCCAGTGGCTAAGATGAGGAATAATTCTTCCAGCCAAAATAGCATTTCATCTTCAGTTTAAAAAACAAAAGACTGACCCGGCAGAGTAACATTTAACATCTCTTGGGGTTTCCTTGAAGGGGAGAAAGGAGAAAGGGAAAGAAATATTCCCTCTTTCAAAAATGTAATTGTCTTTCGTTTTTTATTTTCTCCTTCACATTATCAGGAAAAATATGTTTTATATATGTATGTATATATGCATATTTAAATAGACACTTATTTTCCCAAACCCCAAGAGCCGCTGTTGATCTTTGGAGGACACCGATCAGCACAAACCGGTCATATCTCTGCTTTGATACAAGTACCCCAACGGTAAGAAAACAGGCCCTTGGTTTTAAACTGAGGTCGGCACCCACACCCAGGCCATGGGGCCCAGCCTCAGCGATTCACACTTTCCTGGGCGTGAGAAGGCTACTTTCTGAAGAAGTATTTCGAACTTGGAAAAATTCTAGTACCGGAAGAAAATGGCCTAAACACAATAGGACTCGCCATTTTCTCCTTGTGAAGCACAAAGCGCTTGGCGCTGCCCGCCACACAAAGAAAGCCTGGGCCCGCGGAATTCTTGCACATTTTCAAGAGGCCAAAAAATACCTTCTCAGAACCACAATTTCTCCCTCCTGGGCGCCGTGAGACACACCCTCTCTCCCACCCTCATTCAGTCTTCGTCCCAAGAAGATCACTTATTTGAGATGGAGATAAAAGACGCACAGAAGGCGCGATGCTGGCGTGCGAGCCAACCTCGGCAAGAATAAGTCCTGAAAACCAAGGGGCCCGACCCGCGGCTGGCCGGGGCTCCATTCTAGGCCCGGGGTGGGGGAACACGGGTACCCTCCCTCCTCTTCAGATCCCTCCTTCCAATTCCATTCTGTCCCCCAAGCGCGTCTGGGAGCCCGGCGAGCTTAGGGATCTCTGTGACCTGATTTCCATCCATTGCCAGGAACCAACCTTACAGCCCCGAGCTGAGACGGCAGCTCTCAAGGATGCTCGCGGCGCGGGAACTCCTCCACTCCGCGCCTCCCGCCGCCCCCCGCC
>NW_016804965.1:1976273-2005916 GCF_001698545.2 Rhinopithecus bieti
CCGCCCCCCGCCCGCCACCCCAAGTCACCGCATCAAAGTCAACCAGGATCGTGTTCTGCACGCCCACAACCGGCGAAATGCTTCTCCCGCTCACATGCGAAAAGTGCAGGCTTCGAAGAAGCCCCTGTGAACCAAAACACAGGCAACAACCCGACTCACAAAGCGAACACTCCCAGCCTAGCCCGGGACGCAGAGCCCGGCTACCGCAGGAAAGGATGGTACTTACAGCCGGCGTGCGCTAGGGTAATCCGCGTCGCAGCCCGTGCGGTGGGTTAGTTGGCTTTTGAAAAAATCACTACACACCTCTACATCTTTGATTTTACACATTTTCCACCGGTGAGAAGGAACGAAAACAAGAATCTTGTAGCCTAGTGGGAATGGGGGAGGGGGATGGAGATTTTCATTGTCTACGCTCGGCACACGCAGCCCAAGGAAAGATGCTCACTGCCTTTGGAGCTCCTTCTACTTTCTGCTTGAAATTCAGAAGCTTTCAACGCAGTAAAGCGGGGGTTTGGTCTCCCTCCCTGCCTCCCTCCCTCTGCGTTCTCTCTCTCCTTTCTCTCTCTCTCTCTCTGCCCCCCCCCCCGTCATTTCCTTCTCCCTCCTCTCCTCTCCCCTCCCTCTCTCTTCTCAAGCTCGAACTCTCTCTCTCTGTTTCTCTCTCTCTCTCTTGCTTTTTTTCAAAAGAGGGCAGGTCGCTTCCTGCATCCCAATGAGTTAAATCAGTCACTTACTTCTCATGCATCAGCAGCCTCTTTAACAACCCGAGGGCTGCAGGCACAAAAGAGCATTTAGCTGCCTCCAATTTGTGTAGAAGGCCTGTCCTTAATTTGTTTTTGGGGTATAATTAAATCATGTATTTCACGTAATATAAAAATACCGAATTCTCAACTTTAGTGAATGAACTGCTAATGGTAACCTTTGAAAATAAATCCCTCTTGTTGATGTTCTTATCAAGGGCCTAGAACGCCCCAGAATTGCAGAAGCCTAAGGTCTGGGCCCCAAACTACCTGCCCCTCCCCCCTTTCGCACATCAAGGTCACAGTCATATGATCCCCATTGCTTTAAAATGGAGTCTTTTAGCAACCCGTCGCCCTGGAAAGGAATTAAGTCTCTTTTATGGGGTGGGAAGATCTGAAGGATTAAATAAATAAATAAATAAATAAATACATCCTTAATCTGAAATACACACGTCAGCAGAATCAAGCCTGATCAGACATTGGGATGGTGGAGTGGGGGGACTGACAGGGCATGTGAGAGTGAGTGGTTTTCGTCTCCCCCTTATCCCCTGGCGAATTTTGAGGTCGCTGGATTTTGCTTGGGTTTCTTTCAGCGGCTGCGTGGGCCTTCTGGGAGGACAAGGCCGGCGCCTTTTTAGCTCCCAGAGTATCTGAGAGGTTCTGATCTCCCGGACACCGCCCAGTGGTCAGGAGGATCCTGTGTATGACTCCCCCTCCTCTAAAGGGGCTGGGGTACAAAGAGCAACTCTGCCTTCCTGCAGTTTCTCTTTCAGGAAGAACTCCAGGCCTGGCCATTGTTCCTCCTCAATGAAGGGGCCGAGGGTGACAACAGAGAGAGACCTTCTCTTCTCTACACTCACCACCCACCTCCTCCCTCACTCCACCCAAGGCCACTGCTGGGGAGAAATTTGGGAATATTTTCTTGTTCAGGAGAGACGCTTGTCTGGAAGATCATGAGATGTAATATCATGAATATCTCGGTTATCTTTGTATTTTCTTCAGTAAGATTCCGTTAAGTCGTCAGTGGGCTCCCTCACCCCCTCCCATTTTCCAGTTCTCACAGCGCTTGTTCAGAAACATTGCACTCGGATGCGAGAGAGGTTAGAACCGCAGATAACCGCATTTAGTTTCATCGAAAGGGAATGTAACAATATAACTCACCACTTCCCGCCTCTGAATATTCGCTCTTCTACCCTAAATCACCCTGGGGTTTTGAGTAAGGCCACATTTCACCTTGAGCATTTATCAAACCGTACTTGGCTGTTGCTGCTACTGCAGGAGGATGCACAGGCCGCCAACACCCACCTGACACCTGCTTGAAATATCCAACAATATTTCCAACGGGGTCGTTTGCAAAAAGCAGAAAACCAAAAATGAAAGAAGAATTTTAAAAAATACAGAAATAATATAAGTGTGTGTATAATATAATCCCAAGGTGTTGGGGTTGGGGGCTCGAATTACCTAAGACAAAACATCTCTGGGGTTGAGCCCAGACCAAAGGCCTCACCGCAAGGGTGTTTTATTAGCGGCGAGAGACCACGGTTTTTAGGAGGCACTACAAGAAATGCGCATCACCCCGCTGCCCTTTATCTCCCATCCATGATTCTCATTCTATCCGTTTCCAGTTTATTGACCTGGGATGCGGGACTGCTAAAGATCGTCGACGACTTGCTGAGCCTAGGGGAGGCAAAGTCACGCGGTGCGCACTGGGTTCTGCCGATGGGAAGGTGCGGCTCTCTGCTCTGGTTAGCAGCAGAATCTGCTCTGTGGGGTGACGACTTCAGACCACCCCAGGTGGGCACTTTACCCAGCATCCTCCCCTCTCCCCTTACTCTGACAATGCCAGCTTTGCCTCATCTTCAAGGGCCTTGGAATTTCAACCTTGTTGGTGGGGAGGCCTTAGGAAAGAACTCAAGCGATGGGCGCGTTTCCCACGAATGGGCCGCTCCCTCGCCGTCGGCTTATTCTGAGTCGAGGCCTCAAAGGAAAACGTGAGAGAGATCACAGGCGAGCACCCCAACATTAGTCCGAGACTTTCCCCCCCCCACCTCAAACAGATGGCTGGGCCGTAACACCTGCACGGCAGCCACAGCCACCGCCTCCGCGCAGCTCTCGGGATGGGGATCACAGACTCGGGTCCAATAAGGTCACCGGCCACCCTGGGCCCAAATCGCTCAACTCCATCCCACCTCACCCCACCCCCAGCCTTAAGAACCTTTTCCCGTACACTTTTCGCTTTCGATCCCCGCCTGGCGCCCTATCCCTAGGAAAGTGAGCGGGTGATTCCTTTTTAGCGCCAAGTTTCGGGTTTGCCCTGCTCTCAAACCTCCTCCTGCCCTAGCACCTCGTCGCTCAGGCCTGGAACTTATGAAAATGTAACCCAACTCATTGCCAGAAGTTGTTGCTAATTAGTGGATAATAAACTTCTGTAGCCAGGGCACAAAAGTCTTTTAAAAGTGCAAAGGTGCTCTTTGTTATGGCATCAGAAAAGGGATTAGCATATCAATTGGACTGGGGGGACCGGACAATGAGCCCTCCTCCCCCTGTGCTGCCCTCAGTTCGCCGCCCGCCGCCGCCTCCTCCTCTTTGTGTCCTTCCTCCTCTTCTTCTCCTTCTCGCTGCTCTGAGAGCTGTCAAGGCTTGGTCGGGGAGCTCTGGGCTGCGGTCTGGGACCGAACGGGCAGGCGCAGTGCACGCTTCCCGCCGCCCACCAGTCTCCGCGGCCTGCGCGGCGCCCACGCCCACGCCCTCGCCCCTCGCTCCACGCCCCTCGCTGGGGGCTCAGCCTAGCTCAGCGCCCAGGCGTGCACCTGGAGAAGGTGGAGGCGCGTGGGGACGCAGAGTCAAAGCGCAGCGGGTCTGGGCGGCCACAAGGGCGTGGACGAGGCCTGCCGGGGAGGGCGGCCTCGCACTGTGCCACGAGGCGCCCCCTCTCAATACTTGCGGCCCGGGCAGCGAAAGCCCGCGCCCTTCGCCTCCCCCAAGTGCGCAAAACACTAACCGACTTGCACTGGTCTGGCCAAGGGCACAGCCAGCTCCCCACCGTCCTCCGGCCTCCACGCCAGACCTGCTGGGCTGGCGACCCACGCTTGCATGCGTTGGGGGGAAGCAAAGACCCTTAGGCCCGAGGCAACTGTTTCCTCGGGAGCTGTGGGTCGGCTCGGGTGGTCCCGGGAGCAAGGTCCCTGCCAAGGCGAGGCGGCTGGAGCGGCCCAGGCCCAAGCGGGCCTGGTTGTCTCCCCGCGACCCCGCCTCGCCCTGCTGCCCCCACCGGCGCCCCCTGCCCCAAGGCGGTCCTGTGGAAGTCGGCTCCTCGGGCGGAGGCACAAATTAGAAAGCCTGCCCCTGGCCAGGTGCAGGAAAGCAAAGCAGAAGTAAGTCTCGGGACTGAGATGCGGCCCTGGCGGGCAGGGCCTCGGCGACCATTCCCGCCGCCTTCTTGCCAGGCTGCGTCCGCCCAGGAGCGCAGGGTAGAGGCGCTGTGTCTGCGGGGCCGCCCAGGGCTCGGGGAGCGGAGGAGCAGGGAAAGGCTCGGGGAAGGAAGGTGAAAGGGGGACACTGGCAGCGACGGCGCGCTCTGCCCGCCTGCGGACGAGCCGGACCCGCCACTTCCCAGCCGGCCGCGAGTAGCTGTGGGCCGGGCCGACTGTCCCTTGGCCGCGAAGCCCGCGCCACCCCGGCAACGCCGGCGAAGAAACGCGCTCCTTCCTTTTTCTTCTCCCCTCCCCCCTTCCCCTTTCTCCCTATAGGCAGCTCCCGTCCTCTAAATGAATTAAAACAAAAAAAAAAAAAAAAAAAANGAGACAGGAAGTAGAAAGGTAGGTGCCGGGCTGGGGAGGGGACAGGAAGTGAGTGGTTCATGGGGACTGAATTCATTTTGGGAAGATGGAGAGTTCTGGAGATGGAGGGTGGTGATGGTCACACAATGCGAATGTGCCTAGTGCCACTGAGCTGTTCACTGAAATGGTGAAGGTGGTAAATTTGATGTTACATCTATTATACCAAGATTTAAATAAGGAGAAGAAGAACAAGAAGAAGAAGAAGAAAAAAGGAAATATCTCGGGCTATCCTTTTCCACCCGTCTCGCCTCCTCCTAACACTGGTGTTGGTCGATCAAGCGCCAAACTCACACAAGTTTCCCCGAAAACGAACAGCTTTAAATGCCGGGAGGGAAAATGTCGGGGGAAAAAGTGGACGTCGGTGTTTCCCTAAATGCAAAACATCAGAGAGGAATCTGAAAAGAGCTTTACTTTCCCTGCGAAATCTCCATTGTTGCTCAGCAAACAATGGGAGCCTGGGCGACTGGAGGGCTGTGCGAATGAATAGGCGATCCGCGGGATGTGTGCGGGTCAGTGCCTGGGGTCCCGAGCCTAAAGCCCCTTTCTCAGCTTGCCACAATAAACCAGCGCAAGGTTTAGTCCTTACTGGGTCACCGGCCATCCTCTATTATTCAACACTTCACAACAAAAAACACTTATTAATCAGCGCTGACCAGAGGCCCCTTTTGAAACAAGAGAAGAGGGGAGAGAGAGAGAGGGAGTGAGAGAGAGAGGGGTGAAAAGAAGATTGAGAAGCCCTGGACAGATCTTTCTAAAGCCAGAGCAACCATGGGGTACTTTCCTCCAGTGGCCAAAGTTTATTTGACACAACAAAGTTTCTAATCAGGCCACGGAGACCTGGATTTCTCCTCATTTGCCTCACTCCTGGTCTCTTCCTCTGAAGATGCTGGAGACTTTGTTGCAAGAAAGGATGGCTTTAGGTCATATTGCTGAGGCCTGATCTTAAAGATCTAATTGCTATTGGAAGAGAATCCTGTTTCCCAACTGGGCCTGCCCTCTGGAGATGGAGCAAGGAAGACTGTCCAACTCTGCTCTGGGCACCCTGCTGATGGATGAGGTGTCAGGCCAGTCGTCATGTGAGGACTGGTTTCCAAATGGTATGAGCAGTAGTCAAATGCGGTACTTATTGGTGATACTGAATGCAATCTGTAAATTTTCTGCTTCATGTTGTTTCAGGCCAGATATATGAAAAGACTAAACTTGCTTGCTAGAGTGAAGAGGAACTGATTATTCCTATGCTCAGACAAGGATTGAGGGGAAAGGATGTGATGAGTTTAGTTTGAGAGAAGAAAATGATTAAAAATGTTCCATACCACTAAAGTCAGTGGGTTCTTTGCTCAACTTTGGTAATTTTTACAGAGCTTATTTGATGTTTGTAACCTAATTTTGTGTCTTTTATTTATCTGGTTTCATGATAATTATGAACACAAGCTCAGACATATAAGGACCCTACTATACATCAAAGTGAAGTGCTACATACGTCAGTTTTATGGATGAGTTTAATCCGTTTAGAACTCAGCTAGACATTTTTGATGGCAAAATTTTGTCGCTTTTTGATTTGGGGTTGGAAGCCAATATTTCTTGATTATTCTGTCTGTTTCACATTACTTAGGTTGTAATTTAGCCAAGTGAGCAAAGCTCTTTTGTAATGGCTGATGTTTACAAGTAACAGAGGCAGCAAATATTGAATCTTGGTTGTCAAAAGATATAAAACAATGATTTTCCTAAATAAATAGAAATGAATGTCAAAACGGTATTCTTTTAAGTTTAAAATTTCATTTGTGTACACTTTTGTATTTCTGAGTTACATAACTAACCATTTCACTTGTTATGATTCAAAGAAGCTTTTAAACCCAGAAAATGTATGGATGGGGGATTCTGAGTTGAGCAAATTAAGCTGTAGAACTAGAGGGCTTGGTAATGAAAGCAAGAATGCAGAATTACTTGGTAGCAAACTACACTGATATTTACCAGAGTTTATTTAGTCAATGCAAAAACGAGTTGCATACTTTGGTCTGATGCCTACTATTTAAGATTGACCTTTTTTTAAATGTGGAAAATATTGTGTTACTCAGATTTTGCAGAGCTCAAGGGTTCTTGCAATGGAGTAATCAAGTGTTATCTGAATTATTTAAAGCCTGGGATTAAAGGCCTTGGAGTTGACTACTGACAAACTCTCAAATGTGAGCAGGAGAAAGTTTAGCATTCTTATCTTTCGGTTTATACTTTGAAAATAATTTGGCCAATTGTGGTAAATTATTTTTAAAGTTTATGCATAAGAACAGTGAATATTTCTTCTATGAATTGTTTCCCAAATGAACAAGTAAGATTATTTGGAAAATAAGTTATCTGTTTAATACATACCAGTGTGTCACCTAAAATGCACTGTTTCACAAGATTATGCTTTAAAAAACATATTTGCTATGGAAAGCTCTACTGTTTCAGAAAAGAATTTAGGGTGTGGATACACACAATGTATTCATTCAACAAATTCATTTGGGGGACATGACAATTTTATGTCATGTTTTTCCTTTTGCTATTTTGGTTGACTTCCTAATTTGCTTAAAGGAGGCAATATTCCATTTGTATATACATGTTTATTTGTAAACTAAAGGTACCTACTAAATGGGACTTGTCTTTCACAGATTAGCTCTGAGTAAGTTTTATCAAATAAACAGAGAAAAGTTTTAAAAATAATATATAATACATTGAATGTGTACATATATCATTGCACAGCACACAATTTCAACACATTTAAAGACTCTAAATACTTTCTTTTTCTTCCTCCTCCTCCTCTTCTGCTGCTTCTCTCTCTCTCTCTCTTTTTCTTTTGCTAAGAAACTAAGTAAATAGCATTGTAACATTTCCTTAAATATTCCAGTAAATTTGTATGGAAATTGGAATACTTTCCACATTGTCAAAGGAGAAGGAATAATATATAAACATCATATTCAGCAAATGTTTAAAATAGAGAAATGTTATTTGTTGATATTATTTACCAGGGAAGCAATATTTGTTAAATGTAGTATATCTTTATGAAATCATTGTTATTCCCAAGTACTTTTTTTCTGGAACAATACATACATACTTGTATTTTAAAGAAAATACTTACATCCCTAACAAAACCTAAAATTTTACAACAGATTTAGCACATCACAAAATTACTTAATAGGTATGCAAGTCATGTATATTCTGGATTTCTTTTTTCTTTTTTTTTTTTTTTAACCTTAAAAAAGCCACCTGGACAGATTTATTCTTTTTTTTTTTTTTTAAAGACACATTTTAATAAATCCCCACTACAAAAGGAAACAAATATCTTGCTAAAACTTGTGCATCTTTATCCAAATGAAGTTTAGATTAGAAAACGTATGATTACAAAATGAAAAGTATATATAGTCTGGGGAATTTATCTGGAAACAATTCAGGTTTTGCATTTATGTTTCTTCCTGGCAGATACATATAATTCAGACCTTTTTTCCCTCTTGCCAGAATTTGTCAAATTCAGTTGGAATTTATATGAACATGATCTGACAAAATATAGTAGCAATAGGTTATTATGAAGTATAAATGTAAACTCTGCTGAATGTTGCCTTAATACATACTACTTTCTGTCTTATCTAAAAGTAAACTAGTGTTGTTTTTCATGATGGAATGAAGGTAAAAAGACACTGATAGAAATTTGACTTGCCCCCTGTGATCTGCCTATTGCCAGAGAATTCTGGTTAGTTGTATAGATCTAAGACTTCTGTGGAGCGACTCAGCCTGGCACTTATTTATTTATAAACTTTCAGCTCACTAGAGACTCAAAGTTATATTTCGAAAACTAGAACCTCACGTGGTATACATTTATTTGATTCTTCCATTTAAATACTTCATGAGTATACTAACAGTAATATTTAATCAAAAATTTTCATTAGGTTTAACATACATTGCATTTAAACTCCCCTAATGTATTTCTGTATCCATCATAATAAAACGTCTCAGTTTTTGGAAACAAAAGAAAATCAAACTTCTGAATGAAACTTTCCCCTCAAAATTATTTCCTATAGTTCTTCTTAGTTCAATATTTCCTTTAACTAATTGCATTTTGGTACATATGTTGTGAAATCCATTTTGGCTTAGACATCAGTTTTTCACCCAGAAAGCCTATCTGCTTATATAACCACTTGTGACAAAGCAGAGTATTCTAGGCAATTTCACAAAAGCTCCAAAGATATGTGTGTGTGTGTGTGTGTGTGTGTGTGTGTGTGTGTGTATGTGTAAATCCCAGAGGTTTCTGGATGTTGGTTATAAGTTGAAAAGGAAGTATTCAGTACTGCCAATATGGTAGCTTCTTTTAAAAATGAAGGTTAAGTTTTAGAAATGCCCAAACCATAAAATATACACAATAAAACACATCTCTATTTGGATTTTTAACCTTGGTAATCAGTGATTGAGTGTTTTAGGTTGACACAAGCTTCTCTTTCACTTAAGGAAGCTGTTTAGAAATACTGTAAGAAACTAGCTGTGTTGAGATTATGGCAAAGAATTAAGATATTTTTGTTTATTTTTTTTCTTGTGTTTTTATGGATTAAAATGTAGCTCAATGTGCTTGAACTCTTTTAGTGCCCCTTATGTGTTTTATTGCTTTTTGGGAAATACTAATGGGAGCAGGGGTGTTGGAGAGGAAGGAGTTAGGCAATAGAGTCTATGGATCAAGTAGAGTTTGGGTGGTAATGCTAACAATATTGAACCAGTCTCCTTGTGCCAGGAAAGGATTCATTTACCAACCTTTTCTTTCTTGATAATTCTTCTGTCTCTTCACTCAAGGTGCCCAAGAGATTCCATGAAAATTAAGCTCTGGTAAAAATCATTTGTTCTGTACCTGATGAAAAAGGTATTAAGAGGCAGGAGAATGACTCCGGTTTCACATCAGGACTGGCACTTTGGAGTTCATGCTAGTCTGCAGCAACATAATGTTATGTTTTATGGATGTCCACGATGTTTTATTACCCAGTAGTTACATGTGCATTGTAGATGCATGAAGACCATATTTAAAATTAAAACCCTAAAAACAGGAACATTCACTTGAACATATTTTGTAAGAAAAAGACAATAGAGGGGAAAAGGTCTTAGCTATGGGGAAAGAAAAAAAATACTTAGCCATGAAAATATATAATTACATTACATTGCAACTAGCTTTAATCAAACTCCAGTTTTCTGAAGACTACAGTTAACTGAAGTTTAAGGAACTTATTCATAACTATTTATAACTTAAGTTTATGAATATCCTAAGAGTTTTTCTGGATACTGCAGTTTCTTATGAAAGGCAGCTTTTGTAAAACCAGCCATCTGAGACCCCATTCTATCTCAACTACTTTTTATCCCAGGGTGACTTATTGGTCTTCTGAGACCTAAAGATAAACAGGTTTGTTTGTGCATGTGCATCACCACAGAGCCCAGCCAGGGCAAGTCATTCCAGCGCCACCTGGGAAGAGCTGAGAGTGGGGCTGTGGGGCCTGATCAGAAAGGCTGCTAAGCTTGACATGACAGGTTCCTGGGGCCTTTGTGAAAGCCCTTGCCCTCAGAAGCAGAGCCACAGTTTCTCCAAAGTGGTAGAGTAATGCCAATTTCATGCTTTGGTGCAATCCTGGGTTTGCTAGCATCAATCCTAATAATTCCAGTTGTGAAGAATATAAGCTTCATCATCAAGCTTTCCCATTCCCTGCTGTACCTCCTCATCTTTCTTTCTTCTTCTTTCTTCTCTTTTTTCTTTCTCTTCCTTCTCCTTCTCTTCTCTTCCTTCTCTTCTCAGACTGCAGTGGCATTGACTCAGCCCAATGGGCAGATGCACTTTGCTGTTGATTTGCTTGCTCTGTAAATTATGCTTTAAAACTAGTCAAGTGAGGGGCTTGAAGTTCTGTTTTTTTTCTTTTTTTCTTTTTTTTTTTTTTTTGACTAGTGTACTTATTGAGTACGAGACTCACTTTGTGGAGTTTGGCGATCTGGCCAGAGGCATGGAGATGTAAGTGTGATTTTCTTCTAGGGTGGGCTTAGAGTAACCTAAGGGTTAGTGATCTGAGACCTATCTCTGGGACTGCTCAGGAACAACAATCTCAACGATTGAGGAAGAATTCTCCTGATTTTAGAAGTTCTGGATCTGGAAGATAGAAAATGGGATCGCTCTTTCTGGATAATTCTATGTTAGTTGTGTCCTCATCCCCTTCTAGTGTGTGGCATGTGTGTGTGTGTGCGTGTTTGCATTTGTGTGTGTATGAGTGTGTGTGTGTGGGGAGAGAGAGAGAGAGAGAGAGAGAGAGAGAGAGAGAGAGAGAGAGAGAGAGAGAGAGAGAAAGAACAGGTAACGGTAAGTATACTTGTTGAGATAACAGAATGGCTCTAATTTAGAGTTGGGATGCAAACATAACTCTAAAAATGGTTATCAAGGACTTTTCAGAACATTAAAACAAGTCAAACTGAGTAGGACAAATAATCATGCAGTTTTACAATGCCTTTTGTTTGAAAATTTACTTCTATAGATGGATCAAGGAATTAGGGGGAACTAAAAAGTCTGAATTGCCTGGGAGATAGTAGAATTGCTGGGTTGCAAGGAAAGTTGTCTGGTGTGTTCACTGATCTTTAAATAAGACCAAGGGATGATGGGAAGAAAAAAGAACTGGTATTTGGTTGGGTATACTCTATGTGAAATGCTCTACCAGGCTTTATCACAGACACATTATTTCATATATTCTCACCTCAGCCCTTTAAGATAGGTATTAATTTTTCTTTATTTTACAAATGAGAATGCTGAAGCTTTGGAGGGTTATATAACCTGGCCAGGGTCACACAGCTAACAAATTTTGGAATTAAGACTAGAATTTGAATAAGTTTTTCTCCAAAATCTGTATTTTTCTTCAACCACAAATATCTCACATGATTTATTTTTCTCATAATCACTCATGACAGAAGTAGGTATTTAATCACCACGTATCTTCCCAGACTCATTTTTCTCTATACTCTCCTCTCGGCAGTTATTTTCTACTTCTGTCATTGGGCAGATGCCTTATGCTTTTTCAAACACTCCTATCCAAAAGCTCTCTCTGTTCTTTGGCTCAAACCGTTCAGTTTTCCTGCAATGCCTTCACCAGGACATTAACTTGGGTTGTCTTTTATTCACACGGGTGTATGAGCTCATGGGCTTGAAGTCAAACATATATACACACACACACACACACACACACACACACACACACATACACACACACATGAATTGGAATTTTATGTTGCATTAAACTGTGAAACAGAGAAATTGGGCAAAGGCAGTAGCAATTTTACTTTTCAGAGATTTAATTTTGGGATGTAATGATTCTTTTTTCTTCTTTTTCCAGTTTTTCAATATTTATTTTAAGAAAGCTTTTTTGCTACCCTATTTCACTTCCTAACACATAATCTAGCCAATTAAATCATGAGTCTGAAACTTTGAGGCTTGAGCTAGTTCTTTACTGAGGTTAAGCATCATTTAGTAGCATAATTAACTCTTTAAAACTCTTAACTCACTCTATTCTACTTATCGAATGCCTTATACTTAGTGCTAATTCTCAAAGAAAGGAAAAATGAGAGTATGTTAATAACATCTAACATATTCTATGAAGTCTTCTAAATATGGGTATACATCTAGCATATTGAATATGATTATGTTTTAGTTTTCTTATGAGAATAGTAATCCTCACTTTAAGGAAAATCATGAAAGTTTGTTAATACTGGCAGAACACCTTGAGAATGATAAATAATATAAAGTAGAAAAATCAAAATATAAATGCTAGATTAGAAAACATTTAAAATCAAAATTATATTTACTATTTCATTCCAAACATTAAATGAATTTTCCATTTTCTTCTTATGGTTTCCATTGAAATATTTATGTAAGATTCTTATACTAAAATCTTTAAATGCATATTACTTATATATGTCTATTTCTGAAAAATGTATCACCTTACGGTAGGGAATCTAAGTATTCCTTCTATTGAGCTAAAAACTCAGAGGTAATCTAAGGTTAAAAGATTGTAGCTTAAAAGTACCGTATTTTGGTGATTAAAATAATTTAGTAAATAATGAAAGAGAATATTAAAATTTAATATAGCAGTTTTTGGATGGGAATTAACATTGGAGAGCACACTAAGTATTTATTTCAAAAATACAGATAACCTTGGAACTTATGTTTTGGATATAAGTTACTCCTTGTAGTACTGTTCCAAATCAGGCATTGAAGGCTGATTTGGAGCAGTGTGATACAGTGTTACTATGGAGAACAAAAGAAACAATAAGGGCATATACTCATTTTAAATCTTTCAGAAAAGTACTGTAATAGTAGTGACCAAATATGAGACCAATAATCTGAGATTTATTAAAAGCCAAACCTCTGGTGAGCCATTATAGCTCTTTGACTTTGACTTAATTTCTTAATCCCAAAATGGAGATAAAATTGCTTACTTGCAAAAGGATAGTGAATACTAATTAATTAATGGGTCTGAGCACTGCTGATACATTCCATTTTCTTAATTCATGTTTTAAGGCTACAAACACAGACATGCTTACAATATGGAAGCTGTATGTTAATACATAATGTATCCCAATGTTTGGGTTGTTCAAATGCATACCTAGCAGACTCAGATGAGTCACAGATACATTTCCTGGAGAGCTTCATAGTGGTTTCAAACTACTCCGCTCTGAATGTAACTTTTGATAGAAAACACTGAATTCTACTGGTTTCATCTCTGAGGCTTAAGATGTGTGTGTGTGTGTGTGTGTGTGTGTGTGTGTGTGTGAACATGCTTATATACACAGTCTCTTTTGCATTTTAGGTAGAAGTGTAGAGAAATATATTTAGCAAAATAAACCTCTTAATCACCATGAATCCAAACTAGTGCTTGTCTCCAGTTTCGTTTGTATGCAGTGCCTCAAGGCATGGTAACATCCGCCTAGGCATTAACGGCATGATCTGCTTAACCCAAATTTAAGGAATTGTTTCAGGTTTTTGGGAATTAATTTGTCATGATAGTATCATCTGCACAGGAATGTAAGTTAGATCATGTATGACCTTCCAGAGCAGATGGGCCTCACATGTCTGTGCTATCATGGAAAAGGTGCAGGGCCAGGAGTCAGGAGCCCCTGTTTCTAGGTTTGACTTCACCTCTGACAAATTGAATGAGGCAATGAAAAGTGACAGTTTCCTCAACTGTAAGAAGAGTGCACTGGATTAACATTTTGTGTCCCTAGTACTATAACCCAAATCTCTTAAATTTCCAGGCTCATTCTCTCCCTATTGTTTTACCCTACCATTTTTGAGTGCTTCTGCACGAGTCAACTCTGGACAAACTACATGCCAGGGAGTATTGCCTGCAGAGAGCCATGCACATATTCAATAAATGTTGCTTGAAATGCTTCATGATTTATTAGCCATCTACAGAAAGCCTGTGATCAATGTGGATGACTGAACCTTAATAGTAAAATAGTTAAAATTTATTGAGTACCTCTAATGTGACAGGCACTCTATTTGCAGTTTACATATGATATCTTATTTAAGCAACCATCTAGGAAACACATCTAAATCCTCCTGGAGAGTTTTGACATTGTGGTATTACTGGCCATTCTTCTCAGGAAGTCTTTTCTGCTGGCCTTGTCTGGAGCCTCCCTTATGATGTAACTTGAAGAAACTCAATAAATGCAAATAGGTTTGCATTGGAAGAAAACAGGGCTAACTATCCACCCACACCTCAAGCTAATGCACTGAATGTACAAATTGTATCTTGAAAAGCTGTAGGGAAGATCATGTTCGTGGGAGAATCTTCTTCCTCATCATCCATGGTTCCTCCCCTTATCTGAATATTTAAATGGGCATGAAGTAGTTTTTCTTTTCTTCCTTTTTGTAATTCTGCCATGCAAATACCTCAGTAATGCATCTTGTCCTCCCTGTCACTGGCATAATTGTCTTAGTTCAGACATGAATTATCTCTCTTGTGGAATGTTGTAATAACTTCCTCAGTGGTTTTTCTTTTTATCCTTTTCTAATATTTTCTTTTTTCTTGCTGCCAGAGTGAATTTCCTAACACTCAAGCTGATTGTGTTTAAAATTCCTCAACAGGTCCTCTTGACATCCTACATGGAGCATTGCCTCTTTGCCACCCAGTTCCCACACAGAGGGAGCTGCTCCATTCTGTAGGCATGTGTGCACTTTGATATACACGTCTGTTAGCAAATGTATTTTAGGCATGTCGCTTCTATTGGTTTGTGAGCTTTCCATAATAAAACATCTTTGAATCATATCAGTGAGGCCACATTGTTAAGGATTGCTGAAGGAATAAAGAATTTGGGGAGCCTGAGCTATTTCCTGGTTTCAGGAGAGGAAACATAAAGACTCCTTTTTCTTTCTGTGACAGCCATCTTGACCAACAACAAAAGGCTAGATAGAATTTTTATTTCCAACATTTCATTTCTTCTGGCCTGATAATATTTCTCTGTGAAGAAGGACCAATCCTATATTGTTAAATAAGTTTTGTAGCTCTATCTTACCCAGAATTCTATTAGGTTGTTGTAAAAGTAATTGCAGTAATGGAATTCTGGGTAATGGCATTACTTTTAGTGGCAAAAACTGCAATTACTTTTGCACCAATCTAATGGCATCTCAAAACATTGTGCCTTTGTTGACTTGTAAGCCAGTGTATACCTTTCTCTAGCTGCTATATTGAGAGCAGGATATAGCTAAACAGGTTGATAAAAACAGATTTAAAATTTCAAAGCATAGAGAGCAGAGTCAAGAAAATCTAGTTTCTCATGATGATTCCATTATCTACTACTTGTGTGAGTTTGAGTGAGCATCTTAGCCAGTGTAACCTTAATTTTCTTTTGTATACAATGGGGATAATTCCCAGGTTATAGAGCTGTTCTGAGCATTCAGTATTATGACATGTAAAGCACCTCATGTAGTGCCTGGCATTAAGTACTCTCATAATAGTAGCTATTACCATCATTATTATCATTATTAGTAGCATTTAATGCCCTGCTGCAATGAAGAGCATCACAGTTCATTAAAATTGTTTTTCTAATCCATTTTCTTATTTAATTCTCATAAACCCCAACCCTGTAATTATAATCTATGAAAAGGGCTTGATTTATTGTCTTAGAATTTCTGATAGGCAACTTACTTGGCTAGGTGACAGCAGGCTAGGACTCAGAGATAACTGTTTCAGTACTACTTCTCAAAGGTCTGATCTTTCTGATAGGAGGAACTAAAGTCTTAGGACCAAGGTTACCCTGAGATTCACTGCTAACCCCCTACTCTGGAAAGAATGTTTCCAAGGCTGATCCTAAGGTGGTACAAGAAGACTGCAGTAAATAAGGTAGAGAAAACATTCTTAGAATGACCCAAGAGAAGATAAGTGGAGGAGTGGGAAGAGAAGGAACCTCCTGGGAGGTCCTGCAGAACCTTCTCAGATCTGCAAAATAATGGCTTAGCCTGAAAACATCAAAAGATGCACTTGATTCCTTTTTCTCTGTCACCCTCTATTCATCCTTCAGCAAACCCTATCAGATTTACCTTCAAATTATTTCCTAAATCTGATCACCTTTTTCTATTTTCACCACTATTATCTTGGATGGAACCACCACCATTTCTCTCTTGATCTATTGCAATAGTCTTTAAATTGGTCTCCTTACTTCTACTCTTGACTCTCCTGCTCCTCCTCTACAGAGCTGACAGGGTGAGCTATTAAAATGTAAATCAAATCAAATCACTCCACTGCTCAAAAATGTACAAAGGTTTCTGTCACACTCAGAATGAAATCCAGAGTCCTTGCAATGACACTCGAAGTCTTCCATGATCTACCTACAACCTACCCCTTCAGTTGCTTTCCTTCTTTTTCTTACCCACTTCAGCCACTCTGGCTTTCTTGTTCAAGGATTTTGTATATTATGAAACTATTGAAATTTCCCTTTTCAAATTGGTTTCTAATAAGTTTAGAGCTAAATTTATGGTCTATCTCTAGTAAGCTTATAATAATGTGTATTTTTAAAAATTACCATTATTACTTCTGGCTCAGCTTTCCTTTTCTGCTGTTACTTTCTCTCTCCTACTTTTCTTAATTAAACACTAAAATGTAAACCTTATTGTCTTTTTATTGTAAAATCAATATACATGTTTATGACCATAAAATCAGAAAATATAGACAATTGAAAAGTAGAGCAATATTCTTATCAAATCCCCCACCCCGGACTATATCTTCCAGCTATTGTAAAGTTTAAACATCTTAACATGAGTTGAAAAAATCCTGGTTTCTGCTTATCTCTTGCTTAATCTCTTAACACTCCCTGTTCACATGATTACCTTCTGTTCATTCTTCATGTCCTCAGTGGAAACATTAGGAGGCCTTCTCAGATATTTTCATCTATGAGCCCTCTAACCTCATACTGCAAGGTGAGTCCTCTAGTGCAAAGTGATGTTGTTGCCCCTACTGAAGAGCAGGGACAGTGTCTTTCTTATTCTTTACTATATCCACGTAATTAGTTTAGTATCTGGCCCAGAGAAACCGCTTAATAAATGTTGATGAGTGAGTGAATAAATGAATGGATGAGAACTTCTTGCTGGGGGAGGATTTTTGAAAGTCTCTGTTCAAGGTTTATGTTCTATCATAAATGTAGTATGAGAGTTGTGCAGGTAGTAGGTGTAAAATATAAAAAACTCTGGACCAGGCGCGGTGGCCCATGCCTGTAATCTCAGCACTTTGGGAAGCTGAGGAGGGCAGATCACCTAAGGTCAAACTCCTGAGGTCAGGAGTTTGAGACCAACCTGGCCAATATGGCAAAAACCTGTCTCTACTACAAATACAAAAATTAGCTAGGCGTGGTGGTGCGTTCCTGTAGTCCTAACTTCTCAGGAAGCTGAGGCAGGAGAATTGCTTGAACCTGGGAAGTGGAGGATGCAGTGAACCGAGACTGCACCACTGTACTCCAGCCTAGGTAATGGTGTGAGACTCTGTCTCTTATATATATATATATATAACTCCAAATAGGTGCTCTTTAAGGGGTAATATTATGGAAATCCTTTGTCTTGGAGTATACCCAGTAAGACTTAAGACTGTCAAAGCCCTTCTTTCAGTAGGGGATCTCTTCAGTCATCTTCCCTTTAGTGCTACTCATGGGAACTATTGAGTTTGAGTTCTTGAACATAGTAGAATCAAACAAAAAGTTAGAGAACCTAGAATGTGACCTTTTTCATTGTTCTAATTTAATTGATTCCCGGTGTTCATTTTATTGATTTATACAATCAATAGTGTTTTCTCTGTGTCCATAGTTGGGGAGCAAGTACTTAGAGCTTGCAGTAGATTTGTAGATATCTTTTCAAGCTCAGTCTCTCATCAGGATGGTGGAGATGTGCTGAAAATAATCTATTATCTGAATTAATGAAATTGCTTTTATTTGGCTCTGACATCTTTATAGAGTGGTTAAATCTTTGCTCTAGGCAGAAGTGATGGCAAGACCACTATCTGCAGAGACACAGAAATGTGCAGGGATGGGAAATGCAGATAGTTCCAGGAAATAGTTCATTCTTGACTTCCTAATATTTTGTAAAGTGTTCCTACTCATCTCTTTATATGTGAATGGTTTTTATAAAAGCGAATAAGAAAGTAGATCACATTTCATCTAATAATATATAAGGTGTTGGATTTAGAAGCCATAATGATGAAAATGACTGTCATTTTCTCTTCAGTTGGATTTGCTATGGCTACTACATACTGAATGAGCCTATCCAAGAGGTAGAGATTTGCTTTCTTTGCTCTTTCTTTCTTTCTTTCTTTCTTTCTTTCTTTCTTTCTTTCTGTCTTCCTTTCTTCCTTTCTTCCTTTCTTCCTTTCTTTCTTTCTTTCTTTCCTTTTACCAAAAATAGCTACCATGTATTGAGTGCTTATAATCATATAATCTTGAGCCTATAGGACAACTCAATAGTTGGATGTGTTTGCTCCCACTTTACTGAGGAGTAATTAAGATGCAGCCATGTTGAATAACCCAAATCATAAAACTGGTGTTCCAGCTGAATTTCTTTGACTCCAAAGTCCCTGCTCCTACCACAAGAAGGCCTTAGGTAGAATGGTGGAAATATCAATGTAGGATCTAAAGTGTTTTAAATGTTTTAAAATAGCAGTAAGATATTTTTTCTCTAACATGCAAATTTACATTATAAATGTATGCATGAGGCAATAATGAAGATAGAAAGTTTGCTTGGAGGTGAGGGAAGGTGCTCCAGTGAGAGGATAAGATGGGATAAAATTGTTAAAATTTTATTGGCTCTTAAAGCTGAAAAATCTTGTAAGAATAATAAAGATAGAAGTTGAAAGGAAAGAAATGAGGGTGTACTGAAGATTCCTTGAGTCCCATCGTTGATTAAGAAAATAAGAGAAGACAGTAAACAAAACAGAACATATTATAGGGGGCAGATCCTAAAGCCAAGCTTGGGAACTGACCCCGGTGGAGCAGTCAAGGCAACAAGGAAACAAGACAGAGAGGCAACAAAATACACAGGTTGCTTTGATGGGTATAGTGTGGCTCAAGTCAGAGAACATATGCCAATCAAGATTCTTAAGTAGATATGAAGGGTGATACTTACAAAGTGATTATAGATTCTGCTCCATAAGGCATTTTTCTTCAAAGACCCTAGCAGAGAAATGGCAATAAATACTGAAGCTTGATCTAGGACTAGTTAGCGGAAGTCAGGTGCTATTGACAGGTTTTTCAACCTACTGGCAGTGACAACATTTAATTTCCAGGAAGCCTTGCTGGCCAAATAGCAGACTCCAAGACAAATTGGCTACAGTCCCTGTCCTTTTCTCAAAAAGATCACGTTGAGAAGGGAGATAGGGAAGGTAGGGAAAGAGACAGATGTGTAAGCAGATAAATTACAGATAGTATAGTGAATTATATATAATACATACATATACATAGGAGGCACTTTGGAAGTAAAATAGGAGTCTTGACTAACTTTGAATAGAAACACACCAAACCCATATATGAAATTGTGTTTTGGTATAACAAGTAATGTGCTATGTAACGTTAGAAGAGAATAATTAATTCGTTTGATGGCTTTAAGGAAAACTGCATTGAAGATGAAATATTTGAGAGACCTTGAAGGATGAGGTTTGTTTAAAGCAGAGAATAGTATTATTAATATCAGGAACAAAAATGAGAATTCTGTACCTTTGTTCTTTTGCAGAAAAGTTCTAGGAATAGAACTGTAATCTGTCCAACCAGGAAGAAGAACTCAAACTGTACACTCAACCATCTCCTTCAGTTATCATAAAAATAATCTGATGTAAGCAATTGCCCAGCTCCTGTGACACTTAAGTTTATAACGATGAGTTTCTTTGTTGTAGAAGTGCATTTTGTTGTGAATATCTATGTCTACAAACAAAACATAGAGGGAAACTCTTGGAGCTCTAACTTTTGCAGTGATTGTTGGAGATAATTCTGTATGTCTCTGGTAGATGAGAGGGTCAAATGTAGTGTGTGTGAATGTGTGTGTCTGCATAGGGGGAGGTTTAGGAGGTAGACATGGAGCAATTCCAGGATCCTGGGAAGAGGCTGTGACTCCTTCTACTTGCCTTTGGACTTCTTTTGTCAGTTTCTGTTCAGATCTCTGTAGGAAGACTGTGCTGTCCTGGCTTTCAGCAGATGGCCTTTGCAGGGATCTGGCCTTTGCCAGATCCACCTCACTGAGAAAAGAGAACATTGTAAGGGAAGATATTCTGGGATATATATATATATATATGTAATTAATATATAATTATATATAATGCATATTAATATATAATTAATATATTGTATAACACACTATAACATTNACGAAAGGTTAACACAATTGTGTATATAATTATGAAAACAGGCCCCCTGCATCCTTTTAAACACACCTGATGGTACAGTCAAATACATGTAGTTCAATGCAAAACAAATCTATTTTGTAAGCCACATGTTAAAAATCACTTTAAAAAATCAAATTATATTATTAGATTCCTGGCATTTACAATTGTATAATTATGTATATAAGTATACATAATTATATTATGTGTATTTATGTGTACATATAACACAATATATATTATATATTATATAATACAATGTATATAATATATACATTATTATATATTATTATATATAATTAATATATAAAATATATAGAATTAAATGTATATATATACACACACACAAATGAGACAGTTGCTTCCAGAGATAAATCTTTGGACTTCAAATTATCTTCTGTGATCTAAGAGGTAATACAGAACATTTCTAGGTAGTATACTATTGCTTTTTAACAGTTGCCCTATGGTGAAAAAGCCAGGCACAGTAAGTACCTGAAATTATAGAAATGTCAGCATGTGGTATACCGATATATTAATTCCAATTGTAGTGATTCAGAAACACATATTACATGTATGCCATATGGGACTTAAAGATTTTTGAAAGCTAAAAGTCATGAAAACAACTCTTTAATCTAAAAGTTAAATATATATTACTACAATTTTTTATGGACTAAATTTTAGGCATTTAATTTTTAACTTACAGATTCTTACTAAGGAGACACTTATAACTTTAAAAGTCAATTCTTATTAGTTACCTACTCTTCAAAAAAAACACTATATTACATACTATAAAGGAATGAAAAGGATGTCTGGAATTTGTCAGGTTCTTAACTTGTTCTTTCTAGCTTCTATTTTTACCACCCATTGAGTGGTGATTCCTCATTACAGGATATAATTGAAAGAAATAATAGTTAAATCTCAAATCAGTTCACTCTTTGCCTTTTCCAGGTGAAATGGCTTATGGGGAAAAGCAGAGCTGGCAGGAGAGAGTAAAGCAATGATTGTAAAGGTGTCTTAGAATTGAGAAAACAACACACATAGTATTTGTTTGTTGTTTGTTTGTTTTGGCATGCCCTTTAAACCTGGTGTGGTGTTAGAGTGATACGGCATAATTTAGTCTAAAAGTGCTGGGCTAGTAACCCAGAAACCGGGCCTCTAGCTGTGGCTCTGAGACTAATTGGTTGTATCTTAGTTTCCTAATTTGTAAATGAGAGACTGATTAGTTTATCCTTAAATGTGATGTTATGAAGATTATCTAGATATTTACAGATTTCCAAAGAAGACTTTACTCTATTGAGAACCACATATCTATGTACAATCCTCGGTTTCTTCCCATATATTCCTGGCATATGTGTTCAATTAATGAAGGAGTAAAATAATATGAAAGGGTTTTAGAAGCTGCCTCTATTGTGCCCTGAGAGCCTGGCACACCTATCTTGTGGATCTGGAAAGTTGTGGAATACCCTGTGCTTGAGTGCCTCTGTCCCTCTCTCCAGGCTTAATCACGATCTGTTTTTTTTCCTGACACCATCAAGTTCTCTTTCTAAAAGAGGCTATGTCTGTTTTCCTTGCATATGTGTTGGATTTGAAAAAGGTGCTGCCATGAGACTTGGCTTGTCATATGATTTATATATAAATCACCTTTTCCTGTATTTTGAACACCTTCTTATCCATTTCACCATCTTCTTTCTGTCGTGCATTATTCATTGACCCAGTTCTATGACATACTTTTGTCCATCTTGATAGTTTCAGCACTTAGCTTGTAGTTTGCCTTTCTTCTTTAACACCTACAAACATACATAAAAATTTTGACTTGATTTTTAGATACTTGATTTTTTTTCTTAACATCCCCATGTCTTCACCCTCACTTTGCCAATATATAGTTATTCCTGTGGAATCTCATCCTTATCTAGAACGGTTTGTCTTCTATATCTTAAGATGTAATAATAATAATAACACCACCACCACCACCACCACCACCACCACCATTATCATCATCAGTAGTAGTATTTTCAGTGCTTTTTTCCTCATCCTTTTTTTTTTTTTTTTTTTTTTGAGACGGAGTCTCGCTCTGTCGCGCAGGCTGGAGTGCAGTGGCCAGATCTCAGCTCACTGCAAGCTCCGCCTCCCGGGTTTCCGCCATTCTCCTGCCTCAGCCTCCCGAGTAGCTGGGACTACAGGTGCCCGCCACCTCGCCCGGCTAGTTTTTTGTATTTTTTAGTAGAGACGGGGTTTCACCGTATTAGCCAGGATGGTCTCGATCTCCTGACCTCGTGATCCGCCTGTCTCGGCCTCCCAAAGTGCTGGGATTACAGGCTTGAGCCACTGCGCCCGGCCCTCCTCATCCATTTTTATAAGTTGAACCATTAACATTCTCTCACACCAAATAAACTGGTATTCTAGTTTTATTTTTAAAACTCTCTTCTCCCTAGCACTATCTATTTACCTTTGAATTCTTTTGAATTCCTGGCTCCTCTGGGTCCCATGATCAGTAATTAAACTCTGACATTTTGAGAGTGCAATAATCTTGCATCTTCTTGATTTTGCAGTGGATTTGGTGTGCCAGTCCTGGCATCTAATGAAGCCTGATTGTCCGAGTTCCCAGCTCTTGTCCTGCCAATTGTAGGAGGTCATAAAAGCATACTAATAGAGTCCTATAGAAATATATGCAGTCTGTCCTTAGCTAGACCTTTCCTGTTCTCTGTGACTTTACACCACATTTGGATGCAGCAGTTCCAATTCACTTCCCTACTCCTTCTGTCCTGTGCCTTGTTCTTACTTCTTTTACACTTAACAGATAAGCTTTCCTGATTTACTGAGAACATCTGTGGCAATAATCCTGTCAACTTCTTTCTCTTCAATTCAGAAAATCTCTTGTACTTCCACCCATTATCCTCTTCACTGCTATCCCTTTTTTCCATGATTAATTCCAGCAGCTTGTGATTGATCTTATGGCCACCTGATTCCTTCAGGGATCTGTTTGTTTCTTGTGAGTTTAAGTTCCCAGACCTACCACTTGTTTGCTGTGTGATTTTTGAGCAGGTCTTTGAACTTTGAGGCTCTGTTTTCTCATCTGTAAAACAGGAAAATATTATCCATCTCATTTGATTTTTGAAGGGTCAAATGAGATAATGGATTCTCATGTATCTTTCTGACTGCTTATTTGTGGTGACAGGTCTTAGCAATTTGAAGCAGAATTGTATTTTTTGTCCCAAATCATTAACCTTTGCCCTACCTGGGACCAGAATCACACCAAGCATCATATTCTAACTACAAAAGGTGTAAACATATTTATAACTAAAACAATCAGGGTAGAACAGAAGATTGCTGCCATCCCAGGGGGATTTTTCCCCTAGACAACTGTGGAGCCTCACTTGTTAAGAAAGATGAGAGCAGCAAATTTTGAAAATAAAAGTAACTGGCAACTTGAGTATTAACATGACTTTTAAGAGCTCATCTGTTTGACCTACAAAATAATGGGGTTTGACAGGATGATCTCTTTTGCAGCTTCAGGAATCTGTGATTTTCTGGCCTTGAGTCTGAGCTCTTCTTATGTATGAAATTCATAGACTGAACTCCCGTATCTCCTGAACTATAAGGGAGTGGGTCAGGGCTGGTACTATTTCATCAGACAAAGAAGAATTTCTTGTTGCAAATGATTGTAGTATTAGTTTTGAGAGAAATCTCAATGATCTGCTCAGTGTACAAGGAGCAGTATTGAGTGTTTCCTAGCAGATAGATAGCTGGCAGGCTTAAAATGAGTATTGATGTGTTTACGTGGAGATAAGGATACACGTTAGCTTTTTGCAGAATTCCGTTTTCAATTACTTTTGAACTAGTTTGAAAATTCATCGTCTTCATGCCAAATACCTTTTAGTGTGCCATGTATGCTGAGTAGCAGACCCTGACATCTCAACAGGGCTCACATAAGTATACTCAGGCAAAAATTAAATGAAATCGGGGTAATGCAGGTCTCTGGTACTGCTCTGGTAGTCAGAATCAATTTTTGCCCATTAGGTGATACACCTATGTTTCTGTCTTTCCACCCTTTCTCTTTTCTCCTCACTTTTTCACTCCTTTCCACCTACTTTTCTCTCTTCTTTCTGCCTTTTTTTTTCTTTCACATGGAACACATTGCCTTTTTTGAAAAGAATGAGTAATGCCTGTGTACAGTTTTCTCTAGGATTAGCTGCTTTTGCTTGTTAAAAACAGAGAATATCACAGACACCTAGGAGAGAGGATGGCTGGGGGAGGACATTCAGGCCAGTTCTGTAAGTTTAGGCCACATTATACTCTTCATAGATGACCTCTCTGGATGAGAAAATTCCATCACCTTTTCTTGTCTCTCTTCCGATATTGACCAACGTTCACTGTCACAAATGCTGCAGTATTGAACCTGCTGCTAAATTGTCTTCAACACTGGCAGCAGTGAATGTGTTGACAAGTAAGGGGGAAAAATAAAGCAAAAGAAGCCACTTTGAGGCATGAACCCAGAAAGGTTCAGTGTTCATAAATATGATGCATTGTAGGATAGCTGTACGTGTATGCAGGCTAGGATCAAATTGATCCTCTCAAAATATAATAAGCCTATAATTCACAGCTACTCCACATCCTGTGCTGGTACCATATGTGGCCACAGCTGTGAGGTCCTCAGTATAGTTATTTAAAATCAAAGAGTTTGTCTAAAGATAGACAATTTATTTAATAACGTTAGTAAAATTTGGGGAGGCATATTTTTACCAGTTGAAATTATACTTATTTTGTAGAATTTTATGGACTGTCAGATTGGAATGGGACCTCACTCCTCTATCAGATGCTTGATTATCCATTAGGATATCCAAGTGACCATCTACCCTCTATCTGGATATCTCTGGGGGATGGAGTGTACTTGTGAAGTCTCTTTCATTTGTAAAGCACTCAAATTACTAAAAAGTTTGGTCTTGTATGAGATTTGGGCATAATCTAAGTATCTATCTCTTCAGGTCTTCTTCATTCAGGATTTATAGTTTGCTTAAAATAAACCACCTCCCTCCACCCCAATAAAACAAAGCAAAACAAAGTCAACCTGAACATAATTTACAAATCTAAATAGATCAATGAGAAACTAATAAATTTATTTAATTATTTGAGTTTTTGTAAAAGGGTGATTTGTTTAAGCAGGAACCCATACAAAAAAAAAAGTGTACCTAATTACATTTTTTTTTTCCTTTGGGAAGTCCAGTCTTTCATTGACTGAACTATTGATGAGCTCAGCTGTTACTTTTTTTCTCATAAGGGTTAGGGTCAACCCTTAAATTTTATTTTGTCAAAACATGATCTTAAATATGTATTAACTTACTTTCATTTTATAAAAGCATTTTTTTTCTACAAAATTGCCTGAAAGCACAGTGCAAAAGTAAAACATTCTATTAGCTAAACACCAAAAGTATTAGCTGAACCAAAATGGAATCTATTAAGAACACCATATTTTAATACTATAAAATTATTCATTTTGTTTGTTTTTGATATGAAAAACAAGCAAGTGGGCGGAAAGAAAGAGACATTCAAATAGATTGTGGAGGATTAGGGTTAAAGTTGTGGGCATGCAGAGTTGTGGTATGTTGAAACATACTTCTGACCCCTGGTTTTTCCACACACAAAAAATGGGTTGATAGTAATGTCTAATACAGAGAATTGTTGAAGGGATTAGAAACCATACATACAAGTATTTGATAATCAATAAAGAACACTCATTTTTATGACTCATATACCTAATCACCAGGTTCATAGTGAATCTATAATTGAGAAGGATCTGAAGAAAGCTCCCAGAGTTAATGTCTAAATTGTTGCTTCATAAGTTTGGGAGAAAGCTATAGTAGAAAGATCAAGGAATCTGGAGTCTGAAAGGCTTGGTTTTGAATTCTGGGTATGCCTCTTACCAGAAGCGTGACTCTGGGCAAATTATTTATCTCTGTGCACTTACATTTTCTTATTGTGAGTATCACATAAATAAGTTGTGTGGCAATGAGCAGTGCTTAATAAGAACTAATTTTATTTTTTTCCAATAAGACCAATCTATTGCAGATACTCCTGCAGAGTTGAGAGTGGTTATAACCAGGGAGTCATTTTCTAGTTACTTTCAGAGACCCTGGATTCCAGATTGCAAGGCAAGTTGTGAAGCTTTGGCATTGTAATATGCTAACAAGGCCCCTGTTGCTTTTCAAATGCATATTGTTATTGTTTCATGTGTGAGAAATAAGGCATTTCTTCCTAGTTTTCATAATTTTCTTATATCCTGAGATAAAGACACCCTCCAATAACTTTTTATAATGCGTGATTGTTATAAACCTAGTATATTCACTCTAATCTAAGGTTTTGCCAAATAGTATTTATCCAAAACTCCTCTGTTTTTTTTTTTTTTTTTTTTCCCCATCTTCCCTTTTTCTTAGGGAGTTGTGGAAATTCCTAAAATATAGAAATAGGGACCTGGGATCCAAATCTGGGTATGGTTATTAGCTCTCCTACTTAACAAGCTGTACAAAGTTGAGCAAGTCACATATCTAATTTTAGCCTCAGTTTTTAAATGTATAAAGTGGGAACAATAATAATAGGTTGATTTCTTCACAGAATTGTTTTAGATCCAAATGAGATGTTAAAGTTGCTGGAAACTGGTCTGTGCTACATACATGTAAAGTTTATCATCTTTTTTTAAAATTTCACTTTAAGTTCTAGGGTGCATGTGCACAATGTACAGATTTGTTACATATGTATACATGTGCCATGTTGGTGTGCTGCACCCATTAACTAGTCATTTACATTAGGTATATCTCCTAATGCTATCCCTCCCCCCTCACCCCCACCCCAAGACAGGCCCTAGTGTGTGATGTTCCCCTCCCTGTGTCCAAGTGTTCTCATTGTTCAGTTCCCACCTATGAGTGAGAACATGTGGTGTTTGGTTTTCTGTCCTTGTGGTAGTTTGCTCAGAATGATGGTTTCCAGCTTCATCCATGTCCCTATAAAGGACATGAACTCATTGTTTTTTATGACTGCATAGTATTCCATGGTGTATATGTGCCACATTTTCTTAATCCAGTCTATCATTGATGGACATTTGCGAAGGCGAAGTTTATCATCTTACCAAACCTGACTGAGCCAGGGGTAACAACACCATTGGCATCTCCTGTTAGATTGGGATAGCCTGAAGCACTGTGCTTTTCAGTACCAGAAGTTCCTCCAGCTGTCAACAGCTGGGGATCATCTTGCTGAAGCTACTACTATGTAGATCTCCCTTTGGGCTACATGGCTTCCCAGGGAGACTGGTCCACACTATGGATCACACTTCTAACCATGGCCAGCCATAAGGGAGTCTAGACAACGTAAGTGACTCTGATGAAAACAGCACTGCTACCAGATACTCATGGACATAAAGATGGCAACAGTAGACACTGGAGATTACTAACTAGTGAAGGGAGAGAGAGACATGATTGATTAAAGATAGCAACAGTAGACACTGGAGATTACTAACTAGTGAAGGGAGAGAGAGACATGATTGAAAAACTACGTATTGGATACTAAGCTCATTACCTCGTGATGAGATCATTCGCGCCCCAAATCTTAGCATCACATAAGCAACCCATGTAACAAACCTGCAACTGAATCTGAAATAAAAGTTGAAATTATTTAACAAACAAACAAAGCAAAACACTGCCACCAGAAAAAGATCTCAAAGTGTATGTTTTTCTTCAGGATCCTCATCATAGATGACAGCTAATTCATTTATAATATCTAATAATTATAATAACAGCATGGATGTTACAGTGTGCTTTTATATACCACATTGTTTGCTCTGATCTTCATGTAAAACCCCACGAGGTCCATAAGTCAAGTATTATCTTTATCCCTATTTTATAGATGCTTCAAATTAGACAAGTAAGTTTCCCAATATCACCTATCTAGTTAAAGGCAAAGGTGGGGCTTAAATTGAGATATTCTGATGCTCGATTTATTTTTCTCCTCCACACTAACTTCTTCAGGTATTATTGGTAATTAAACCAAACATTGGGAAAAATGAATCTGCAGTGGGTTCAGATAATTTGAAAGCTAACCTGAGACCACTTTTGTTCAGCTGTGTGCTAACTTCTTACAGTGTTATGGGTAATGAACCCAAGCATCGGGATAAGGAAGCTGCAGTGGGTTCAGATAATTTGAAAGTTAACCTGAGACCACTTTTGTTCAGCTCTGCTCACAGATAAGCAGCCAGTGACCCATGGAAAACTAGTTCTTTTTCACTGAGGTGGTCAACAGGATCTCACTCCTTTTAAAATGTTCTTTTGATTTTGAATGATTAGAGAAAAGAGAACATAAAAGCTAAGAGGAAAAAATAAGCAAGTTCAAAAACCAATAAAGTGCTAAGAAGTTGTGAATTCAAAAATGTAAAGACATATCTGTTCATGTTTACGCATGGTCTCCTGAATGAGCTGATTGAAGAGAATCAGCTATGCTTGAAACTATCTTCAGGTGTGAGATGTTGACTTTTAACATCTGTGGAGAGACACATGTGTCAACCTTTTTCCAAAGCACTGGTTGTTTATAAACAGCAACAGGAAATTGCTTGCCTTCCTGTAAACTGACACAGGTTTGGGTGAGGATACAGTAAAATCTCCTTAGCATAGCAAACCTCAGGGCCCTAACATGCCTTTCCAGCCTCTTCTCCAAAGTGGCATCCATTATGAAGCCAACCACACAAGATGCCTACCAGTCCCTGGAGGAGTCAATTTAGGTGGTGGGCTGATTTTCCCACCCCCATCATCACCTTTTAATGTTAAGATATTACTTGTCGTTACCGTTATTACTATTGAGATATCAGGTTAAAGCATTTTATCAACCTTCCCCAAAGGCTAGATCTTTTTAAAAATATGACACCGAGAGGAAAATTTCATTTTTTCCTTTTTCTGTTCACCTGAGATCACAATTTTTTCCTGCTACATGGACATGACATGTCCACTCACTTGTTGGAATAATTTTGAGACACTTCTGCTTGGAGTAGTATATTTCTGATTTTATTAGCTAAACATTATTCTTTCCCCATCTCTAAATTCTTTTTTCTTTCAAGAAAAGATTTTCCTCCCTCCCTCCCTCTCCCTTCCTTCCTTCCTTCCTTCCTTCCTTCCTTCCTTCCTTCCTTCCTTCCTTCCTTCCTTCCTT